>NW_019417338.1:14395-50326 GCF_000390285.2 Anoplophora glabripennis | reverse complement strand
TTTTATAACAAATGGATATAACTCCGGAACTACGCGTCGGCCCACATTTTCTGTTTGTGGACACATTGATGGTAACGTAGTAATCTTACCCTTAAAATTTCGTTGACTTGCGAAGGGTCTAGGAGGTTGAAAATATAAATGTGGGTTGTTTAACATTTCATTTAATTGTTGAAAATAAATATCAATTATTTGATATGCACATTCATGGCAAATTGATATGTAACTGCGGAACTACAAGAAGGCCCACACTCTTCGTTGGTGCACACATTGACAGTATCCTAATAATCAGACCTTTAAAATTTCGTTTACTTGCGAAGAATTTAGGAAGTTAGAGATTTTCATTTGAACGTTGGATAATTTAATACTGCCGACAGAGGTCACACAAACTGTTTTTAAATTTATCAGCTGGTATCTTTCCATCAATTCTGTCTTGTTGGGAAAGAACGCACTTCGGATGAACTAGCCGTAAGCACATAATACACTGAAAATAATTATCTTTAACCTGGCGATTGCAGAATAAACATTTACGTTTTATATTGGATGAACTATGCAGTAGAATAGATTTTAACTCTTTACGATATTCATCCATATTTTTCGATTCCGTGAGAGGCCTATTGTTGCAAATACTTTGAAAAAAAATAAATGATGAAGAGACCACAATTATAAGAATCGGTTTGTTGTATGTGTTCTGTATAGTTATTCGTCCATTCCGTTATGTCGGGATAATTCATTAAATTTAATATATTTAAAAATTGCTTGAAATACCTATTTTTCTTATAATAAGATTCACCCATGGGATCTAGTAGAGTGAATTTTTTCTGTTTAGTTTGAACTGCCACTAAAACGTAATGATTATTATTTTCAACTATTGTAAATATTATATTTTCTTTTTTAATTTTAATTTTTTCAATAGCATTTTCTGAAAGATTTGTCGAGAAAAATATAAAAGATGACAACTCGGTAGAAAATATTTGGAAATTTTTATTTTCATCGAACAAATTTAAACATACGTCGATTATAAAACTTGAGAGCCATTCTTTATGGTCCAACGTTAAATAATCGTCTATAATAATCTCCCTGACGACACACTGTATGTTCTCAAAACAAGTAGCAGTGTAACCTCTAGAATCAGACATTTTCCTGTAATAACTGATGTCATCAATTAAACCGTTTCCCAAAAATTTTAAATCTTTTGATGTTCTCCATCTCCTTTCCTCTAAAGACAAATTTGAATGTGCTGGGTGAACGGTTTCTGGTAAAAAATAAAAATAATAAAACGACTTTAATTTAGGTAGCATCATATTCATCCAAAATTCATTGTGTCTGGTCACTCTAATAATCTTAATTCCAAGGAAAGTGTATATTACAAAGTCGCACCAATACCTATCTGTTATTTCTAGTAATCCTTGTATTTGAAAATAATAGTCGCTGTTCATCCTCAGAGTTCCATTAGAAGAAAGGAAATCTAGTTTGATCTTGTTGGGATCACTATTTTTGTATTTAAACGGACATTTTATCTCAACTAATCCATCTCCATTTATCAGGCCGTCAGGTGATCCAGCCAGAAATTCGTGGTGTTTGTGTATATGTAATCCTGTTAATTGGCAAAATTTATTATTTGTCGAACAGTATAACTCACTGGCAACATTATCGTTGCCCATGTTTTATTGCTAAGGTATTTAATGTATTGGGATCAATTATGTCATTGACAATCTTCTCTTTTGTAGATTTCTTACATTTACAGATTTTTTCAAAAAATGATGCTGTGAGTCTAATTTTTCTTTCAGCCCTCCACAGGTCACATTTATTTTGAAGTTGAGTCTTTATTCTTAAATCGTCTTTCTCTTTTTCACTACGAGCAATGAACTTAATGAACTCTGTGCATTTTTCAAATAAATCTAAATTCGATAATATTTCATTTCGGCTATCAGAAAGACATAATTTACAGAGGAAGTCGCCACTAAAGGAATCGTCTTTGTTTGACTCACAAATTTTAGGTACCCATTCGGTGCATTTGTCGCATTGAACGAAGTCTGTTGTTTCGTCAAATTTCCCGTGGCCGCAATAAGCACACCTAGTCACATCATCAAGTAAAATGCTTTCATTTTTATTATTTGTACATTTCGTTTCTTCGTCTTTCATTGCCTTTGTTGTCTGTAGTGTTATTTTTAGTTTTTTTATGTGCCTACCGATAAAATGAGAACTGTATTTTCTTGTTTTCTTTTTCCAAGACTCTTGAGATTTTTTTTCATCGGAGCTGTCACTGTCATATGTTTCTGAATTTTGTCGTTTTCTCTGTGTTAGCTTGGTTTTTTTTCTATATTTAGACATACTTCTTTGTAAAGCGAAAATATTTCTGCCATATGTTTCCTAATAAACCTCGAACATTTCATGTGCCTTTGCCCTTCCATTACGTACTGTTTTCAGTTTCCAAAATAGTTCTCTACTAGAGCATTACTGACTCTTCCTTGTTCTCCTCTATTTGTTGACATTATACAGCTCCTTAACGGGCAGTAGGGCAGATATTTCTTTAAAATCAAATTTAACATTTCTTCATTAAAAAATGGATTATCTGTGTTGTTCCCGCTATATATGATAATTTTATTATAAATTTCCGTATATCTTTGATAGAAAGGGCTGACAGCATATAATTTTTTCGTATCGCCAACTAAATCATCCTCTGGTTTCAAAGGCGAATTTTGAATATTTGTATCATGAACCACCGTTTCCACGCTACATGAATTTAATAACATTTTTAACGATTTTTTAACGTTTTCATTGCAGGAATTGCTTTTTAATATAATGACTAAATGTGTGAACCACAAGTCAAATTGCTGCAAATTTTTGAAATTTATAGCAGCCGCCAATATATCTTTAAAAATTGCTTTTTGTGTCTGGTTCGACGATAACTGGTCAACGTCTTTGCAAATCATTTTCATAAAATGAGCACAACAGAGACGGATAATAATCCAACAGCGGTCATATGGCCTTTCCAAAGTGATAATTTCCATACATTTTTTTAAATATTCTATAAGTGTGACCCTATTAAATGCTTTAACTATTGCGTGAATATTGGCAAAACTAAAGTCAGAGACAACTCCAGAAAATAGTGGCCACTTGTTATTTTCCTCGCAGAAATAGCGGAAATCGTGAAGAAGTTTAAATATCGTATTTGAATCATGTTTTTCTGAGAGCATACTGAATATAGGAAACACTCTCTTTAATCTTTTGATGTAAATTACTCCAACATAAAGGAGTATCCTCTTCTTCTGTTTACTAGGATGTCTAACAATTGTTCCTGTAGCATCAAAATGTAGGAAAATGTTATCTTCTTTTGAAACCTGCTTTAACACGGACAACTGTTCTTTACCATATAATTTTATATTGAACGGGAAAGAAATTTCTTTAAAATATTCATAATGGTCCGCTTGCATCTTTATGATGTCCAATATATCATTTTTGTCTCTATCGAACTGGGCTAACTTTTCAGATCGAATCTTCCTGTATGTTGGATCAGATTTAATTTTTTCAAATTATTTGTTTTGGCTTTTACATTTTTATCGGATTTCAATAAAATTTCCTTTTTATACGTTAAAGGTTTTTTATTCGATAACTTCTGTTTCACAATGAACCTTTCTACACCTTTCACATAGCCAGTGAATTTATTCTTGTGGCAAAAATTAATTGAATTTGAAAAAACATTAACTGTTCTGTTATTGATTACTATTTTCAGTTTTTTACAGTCTCTCTGTATGCATTTAGCATAGATGTTGATTTGTTTGCTCAACTTTAACTCTTTGATATATTTAAAGGCTATCTGACAAGTATTATTTACACATTTGCTTATATAAGTCCGGAAAACATATGGATAGTAGGTGGTATTCAGTTTGCCGTTTTCATATATTATTTTCCAAATGTCTATAGATATCTCAAACGTTCCTTCTAGTAAAGTGCTATGTTTATAATTTAGTTTAATTGGTTGTCCAATATTTTCTGAATTTGGTGGCATAATCTTGTTTGTAGATGGTAGAGTATTCGATAAATTCAAAATAATTTCTGGAATTTTTTCTTCATCAGAAGAATTTAGAAACATTGTAGTACCTGTTTTTATTTCAGGATTAATAGACGTCTGTTCACTTTCGTCACTCGAAATTAATGGCTCCAGTATATTTAAAACAGGATTTAGTTCGTTATCGTTATTAGCGGATTGTAAAACATTAGTACTATGGGTTGTACTGGGGACTGATGTATTAGCAACAGTGTCACTATTTGCACCACTCATGTGTACAGCGAATAATTCAGAATTTTCCAAATTAGATTCGTCACACTTAGTATCAGTTTCAAAAAATTCTGGATTCGGTGTTGAAACTATAGCCCATTGGAAGCTTATGTCCGACCCCGACGACGATCGCTGGTGTACGTTAGTTTCTAGTAATGTTTCTGAATTGTCTTCGGTTTGGAAATCACAAACTTCATATGCCGTAACAAATTTGTGCCACAATTTATAAAAGTGATATCTATTATTATTATTATTATTCTTTTTCTTAAAATTTATACATAACTGACCATATATTGAACTGGCTTTTCTGCGATTTGTACAAGAGATTTTTGGATTATAATTTAATCGCTGTAAAACCCTTTTTATATCAATATCTCTAATATTAACATTGGAGTTCAGCTCTTTTTTATTAAAAATATTTTTAAAAGTTACATTGCTATGTACTATTCTTTTTGCTGTACTGTAATATATTTTCATCTTCTTGTTAGAAAAATTTAAGTATATTTTTCGAAATATTTAATGTTCATTAAATGTCAGCAAATCATTATAAGAGCAAGAAGGTAATTCCCTTTTAACAAATAAAACAATTTCTTTTATTGTATTTAAGTCGACCATGGTCGAAAGTATTTTACAAAATTAATGTAATATATTTTTAAAGTTTTTGTAAATTGAGTTTTACACCTGAAAACCGAAAAGAATAAAAGAAACCGAAAATAATAAAAATTGTACCCTTAATATAAAATAAACAAAGTTTTATTCGATAAGCCTAACTAAGTAAACGTAAATACGACTTAATCAATATTATTCTAAAGTAAAATGTAGGTATAAAAAAACAATAAAAATCGAGTGCCAATGCAAAATAATAAATAATACAAAAAGCGTGCTAAACAAAAGGTAAAATAAAAAAAATATTCTTATTTATTCAACTCTATAACTTAAAACGAAGAACGAAAAGTGGAACTCAAATACAGTTGGGTTAACGCAGATTATAAATAATAATGAATTTCCTATTAGTAGAGAATCAAACGCAGATATTGAAAACTAGAACTCTTAAGAAAACGCACGACGCACACAGACAGTCTCGAACGACCCAAAGATAAGAACAGGTGATAGTTGCCGGGCTGTGGATTCGATTTACCAAGTAAACATAATATTCAACGTTTTATGCCGGTGTCCCATGCATCCGAAATCCGACGATACGAAGGTCCGAAAGTGTTCCTATTGGTTAATATACATTCAAATTTTTACCGCTCATTTTCATCCGAAATTTTTAAAATTCATACGACGTCGGAAAAAGTAGAAATAATTTTAACTTTTATCCGAAATCATATGTTTTTTAACCTCACTATTTAAGTTTTTAACATACTATGATTGTTGTTTGATATATTTACAGTCAAATAAATGTTATATTATAATGTCGAATGTAGAAAATATAATACTACGTATATTTTCTATAATATATACCTATTGTTGTCATTTGAAAATGTTTCACCTTCACCTTGTAATAACTTCCATGGTTCTATACTATGAGATTAATTTCGGATGCATGTGAATTATAATATTATCATTCGTACGAATTAAAATATTTTCGGATATCGTACATCGGATTTCGGATGCATGGGACACCGGCCTTATAATACGCCGCGTAACTTTTATTTCACAACAAAATGAAAAACTTTATAGAAGTAAATCGGTTTGTATTTTGTCTAATATTATACTGAATGAATTAATTTTACAAAAATATATTTTTTTTGTTTTATTATTTCTGTGATATTGTGGACATATGTCAATTGATCTTATTCACATATTATATAAAAATATGTATATGCTGTGACGCTGTTAATAAAAATTTATGTTTTGTGTACTTGAATAAAAAGAATAGCGGAAAATGTAATTGCAAAATAATTATAAAACAGAAACATTAACACAGTAGTGCAGTACACAAAAAATAAAACTTGTTTATTTGGTATGGCTGGATTCGATTTTCTATAAGCTTTTCAACGAGCCCCCTCATGCCTTATGTTTGCATTTGAAAAAAAAGTAGGGGTAGCTGGGGGTTAGGGGGTTGAAGAAAAATTAATTATTATGTAACCGAAATATGGGAAAAAATCAAAATCAGTTAACGTGTTTCGGCGTTTTTAAAAAAATTAACTCATTTAAAAGATATGAATTTTATTCCGTACTTTTGGCCATCGCTGTATACATTCATACTAAATAATTACCATTCAACCCCCTAGATCATTCGCAAGTAAATTAAACTTTAGTGGTTTGATTGTTATGTTACTACAAATGAATCCTCCAACGTAATATATTGGCCGTATGGTACTTAGTTTCCGAACTATATCAATTTGTTATAAATGTACTTATTAAATAATAGAGATAATACATTAATAAAATGACTTTTTATTTTCATTCCTGTAGATCGTTTAAGTCAGTGAAATTTTTAGGATATATGTATCTTAGGATAATGGCAGTGTGTCCTCTAATGGAAAATGTGCTCCCTCAAGTCGATCATAATTTTTGGGAATATATTAACAAAGGTATACATTAGGTTACCTGGAACAGGTATATTAAAAGTATACAGATATATTAAAGGCATACAGGTATATTAAAGGTATAGGGATATATATAAAGATACATTATTAAAAGGTCACAACCAAAATTATGTTTTACTTTTATGTAATCGTTATTATTTATTAAACCTAAAATTTTATAATGTAATGTTTTTATAGTGCTAAAGAACAATTATTTTATGTTGCAATTGCCTGTGACCTCCAGCAGCGAACGTTCACGGTGGTAACCGATTATTGCGTGACTGGTGTACGCTACTGACTCCTCGGGTATCTTCGTACGTTTAGGTTGCTTTCTTTGGCTGCTGTTTTCACACCGGTATGTAGGTATGGTATAGATACCTATATTCTTCAAATTTGATGAAGAAAATGTAGATCTAGGTTTACTACAGAATAGTACCTACTTAGATAACAGATACGAAGCAATATCATGATCAAGTATTTCTAAATCATTAAATTCTCATTTTTATGTGTTTATTCATTTTTTTTTTAGATTACAAGTAGATATAAGTATAGACTTGAACCATTATACTCAAAATAAATACTGGTGAACATAATAATTATAGTCGTGTAAGCATCATATTTTTAAAATTAATATTACATGCAATTGTACATGAGCTACCTATAAATCATGTAAATCCTGTAAATCCTGTAAATCCTGTAAATGAACTACCTATAAATCATTGCAATTAAAATTGACTGACAATTATCTTTACTAAAAAAGTAAAGCACAGGGGCAATTTCAAAAGTAGGTAACGTGTCATTTATACTTATATTAATCTAGATAACTTTTTATTCGCAGGACTAAAACATTAAAGATATACACAAAATACACATGATCCTGTAATTTTTAATGAGGTGTTACAGATTATTTGTATATTAATATGTAGAAAAATATGATTTTTTATTTGTGTAAATTTCAGCATCATTCTCACCTATAAAAAAATATGTGCATGACATTCAAATTTTAAGTTACGTGGTGACTTTACTTTAATGTGAGTATCTACCCAATATAACTCGCGGAAATGATGCTAAAAATTAATCATCAGGAGCAGTCGGCAATTTAATATAACCATTGTATTTTTCAGCGATGGCCTTAGAAATCTTAATGTTGTCCGAAGCTGGTTGATCGGTGAATCACTGTTATTTCTACAGAGTAATACTAAATTAGAGTTCATATGTAATTTGTACCTAATACCTATCATCTACGAATTCTAACGTATGTTCACTTTGTTTTAATATGTTTAAAACACACTGCTTTGAGAAGCTGAATCTTTCGAAATTTGACTTCGTCCAAAGTATTAATTAATAGTATCTATATTGTGCAATAAGTGCGGTAAGTTGTCTATTGCCCACGAGAGCGAAGTTGAGCGCACGAACGAAGTGAGTGCGTTCATCCGCTCAATTGGGCAATAGACAACCGCACGAATTGCACATACTATTTTTTATTACGAATGCAATGAAATCTTAGAGTCCAGGGGCGAAGCCCCGGTGGGGTCCACATATTTTTATTCAGTTTAAGTTGACATAAATAACTATCATTTAAATGTCATTTTCAAAAAATAATATTTTCGAGTATGTAGATGTTTAAATTTTGCGTGTTTTATTGGCAATTCGCGTGCGACAAGTAAGATTACCGCACGCAAATAAATACAGTGGGCAAACAGCTAGTTACCGACCTAAAAAACACCCGAAAAATAGGACTTATCCGTCATGAGTAATAAAAAGTCAAAATATTATTTTTAAAAAGTGACATTTAAATGACAGTTATTTATGTCAACTTAGACTGAGTAAAAATATGTGGACCCCACCGGAGCTTCGTTCTTGGACTCTAAGTGTTCGTTACATTCGTAATAAAAAATAGTATATGCAATTCGTGCGGTTGTCTATTGCCCACTTGAGCGGATGGTGGACAATAGACAACTTACCGCACTTTTTACACAATACACTATTGTCGCACATAGATTTCTCTAGGTAACGTGAATAATATTTAAAATTTCAATATCATCATCTTCAGCAATACTTATCTATATTACATTCAGGATCCATTCTATCGAAAATATATATGAAAAAAAAACATAATTACTTGTTATAAAATGTATATTATTTTAGAAAATGACCTCGCTGCTAACATTATTTTGACAAAACACCGGCCGGAGAGAAAACAAAACACAACACTCGCCTGTCATGTCATGACTATGCGCGCGATATTAAACGTGGTTTAGGCTGATCGTCCTTTGGATGAGTTTTTGTCCGAATTATTTTCGTCTGAAATCGGATTAATAATTTTGTCAGATTTCGTCCATTACATGTGGTATTGTCCACTGGACAAGTTTTTTCTCTGCACGAAATCAGTCGTACATACTGATTAATTAAATCAGCATATCATAATTTTTAACAATATAGATGATTATCTTTTGGAAAATAGTTATCTTTTTAGACGGCGATTAAATATTTAAAAAAAGTGTTGGGTTAAATGACTTATTAGCAAAACGAAAATAATTCGGATAATTTCATCATTTATGTGATGATTTAAAGAAGAACGAGAAAAAGTTTTTTGATTACTATCACATCCATCAGAATACATTTTAGGCCGGCCGTCCTTTGGATGCGTTTTCGTCCGAATTATTTTTGGCAGAAATCGGGCTGATAATAATTTTGTCAGATTTCGCCCACGTGGTATCGTCCACTGGACAAGGTTTTGCTTTGCAGAGGTCAGTCGTACATACTGATTTATCAAATCAGCATATTATAATTGTTAATAATATGGATGATTATCTTTTGAAAAATAGTTATCTTATCCGATTTCTGACAAATCCAGTTCGGACGAAAACGCATCCGAAGGACGACCGACCTTACTATACTTGTATTTAAAGGTATGTCACAAGTGGTTCGTTGTCGATTCGTCAGAAGAACTGCGAACAATCCCATTTGTTTCTGATAGATCGCGTATCGCATGTTATCGTCCTAATTCACACGAATACATTTAGACATGGAGTACGACCTTCAATAGGTTTAACTGAAACAGGATCATTCGCACTTCTTCGTCCGATTTCTGATGAATCGAATTCGGACGAAAGCACATCCAAAGAACGACCGGCTTTAAATGGTGATTACGTATTTTTTACATTCATACATCAGATATGTATATCCATAGCAAACCTAAGATCTCCCATTTAAAATTATTAGTTTGGGTTATAATTAGAGTTCGGGGTTTTCGTCGGTTAGTCATAGGCGTGTTCGTCGTAAACAAATAAATAAACAGGTAAGTATAAGTAAATAAAAATAAATAAATTTATTTTATCAAAGAAAGGTCGTTTTTTACCCCTGGGCGTGTCCGACATTATTAGAATATTAAAACACGAAGCAAACGCGAAACCAATAACTGTCGTTGTTTCCGGTTTCGTATGGTGCTTTGTAGCGAAAGGCCAATGAGACGGCTATGATTATCCGACCGAGTCCCGAACTCTAGTTATAATAGAAAAATCGGGAGTTATAGAAAAGTATAGCGTAGGTATGTCACTGAATATTATGACAAAGTTCAGTAAAAATGTTATTTTCCATCATAAAAAAAGCGGATTTAAATACGATGCGTTGGAACCGCAACTGAGCGGGTCAACTGCTAGTGCGACTGGGCTAAAAATGGCCGAATGACCGTTTCTGTTCCCCGCTTTTTGTAGTAAACAGAAAAATTGTTGGTTCAATTTTAGATACTACCATATCGTTACCAAACGAATGTAATGTTTTTAATTTTAATTGCAGTCTTAGTATTCTTAGTAAATTAGCAACATATTAGTTTATTCTTTTTATAAACACGTAAACCATTAGTCCCTACAGTAAAAATTTAATAACAGCCGCAATCAGGATGCGATAAATTCACAAGAAATACATCGGTAATGACTGACATAATACGCGGGCAGTTAAAAAAATAACCAAACTTCATTTTTTAAACTTTATTATTAATTTTATACATAATTGGTCCTTGTCTTCTTCAAAGTACTTCCCTACCCTATTCACAAACTTTTGTTTTATTTTAAATGGCCTTTAAAGTCTGTGACGAATTTGCTTTGATGCCATCAATAATCTGAAAACGGCGTCCTTTCAACATTTTAATTTCGGAAATAAGAAAAAATCGCAAAGAGCCAGGTCTGGTGAGTAAGGAGGGTGAGTGAGGATAGTGCAGTAATCTGATTTTTGACACAAAACTGACGAACTGACAAAGCTGAGTGTGCAAGCGCATTGTCATGGTACAAGAACCACACAACTCTGGTCTCTTTTTGTGGATTTTTTCACATAAATATTATAGAACGCCTTAATACTACATACGGTTCACTGTTTCACCTTGAGGCAAGAATTCAAAATGCATAAATCCATTAAAGTCGAGAAAAACAGTGAGCATCACTTCGACATTGGATCGAGAAGGACATACTTTCTTGGAGCGTGAATATTCTTTGCCAATCCATTGAACTTGTTTCTCAATGTCGTAGCCGTAAACCCCGTTTTCGTTTCCCGTAATGATCCTTTGAATGAGTGTTTCGTCGTCATTGGAGTGTTCAAAGAGTTGCCGACAAACATTTACACGATTTTCTTACTGTTGTTCGGTGATGCATATTCAAGTTTTCAATGCAATATAACCTCTTCTGAAATTTCTTTGAGAGTCAATCGACGAACGTGAGAGTCATCAGTTGAAGTCGAAGTCCTTCCTGGTCAAGGATCTTCAATTGACTGAGGACCACTTTTAAATACTGAAAACAATTCGTAACATTCTGTACGACCCAGAGCATCATCTACGTAAGCTGAAACGTTTGCGCGATAGTTTTCCCCAGTTTCTCGCAAAATTTCACGATCCAGAAAATCGCACATTTCATAATCTAATACTTAAACACGTTGCACTCAAACAATAATATCACGCAAACTAAATGAGATATAAACAATCCAAGAACGTGTATTTACATATGAAGTTATGCGCAACGCAATGCTGCCAACCGCATATCACTAAATATCTCCATTAATGCGTAATTAAAAAAAACCAGTTATTTTTTGAACAGATCTTGTATAAACTTGTCTTATTAAAATAATCGAAGACAGGCTAATTAGTCCTTTAGAAATAAAAAATAAATTAGATATTGATTAGAAAGTTTTCGACTTTGTTATGCCGTGTTTAGTGCCTTATTTCTTTCTGTTTAACCAGTTTTATTTAAAAAAATATATCTATTTTTTCATAATTTTCAAACAAAAATACACATCATTAAACTTAAGTATCTTAAGATATTTTTGGTTTCCATTACAATCTTTCTTATAGTGATGGAGCATCCCGCAAAAAAAAGGAATTAATTATGCCAAAAAAATATAGCAAAAACAATTTTTTAACAATTTCATCACCCAGAAATTGAAAAAATATATTTAGACTTTAACTTAGCATGATATTATAGATATTATAAGGTTGTATATAAACCAAATATTATTCCATGCTTTTTACTTACATGCAGATGTTACTTACAATATTTCAAAAATGACAAACAGAAAATATTCAAATATTCACATCAGCGTAAAAACCGGGGCGGCAAAATTATATATTGCTTGAGGCAACAACATTTTTTCAGCCGGCTCTGGGCGTAGATAATGTCACATATTCGACATTATCACCTCAGGTCAAGCTCAGATAAACGCATTTTAAATCAATAACTTCGAAGAAAAGATTGTCAATAATTGCGGCAATTAAAACAAAAACACATAGGGTGCTTAGTAACAAATTTGTGACCGATTAACTTGCTTTAATATAAAAGTTGTGGAAACAAAACACAGGAAAAAAAAATTAATTGTTCATTTTCAATTTAAAGAGTAGGTAGGTAGGTGTAAAATTTGTTGGGACAGGAAATAAATCTGTCTACACTTTTCTTTATCCAGATTTTTCACTTACTAGTCGCCCAAATGTCATCAATATATGCTACGATAAAAATTGAGGAGAGTAGTTAAAAATGACATTTTGTCAAAAAACGGTTCGTTTCCAAGATTGTAATTTAAAATATTTAAAATATCTAAAATATTTAAAATATTTAAAATATTTAAAATATTTAAAATATTTGCTAAGGCCGACTTGCATCATCAGGTAAAACTTCTTATAAAAACAAAAAGCCAATGACGAACAATCTTCATTTTCCTGAACCATTCGTAAAAATTAAATGTTACACCCTGTGTACAGCAGAAATAATGACAAAACAATGTCATTGATTTTTACCCATAAAATGTAGAACAGAAAGTGATAAGATTTTCTTAATAGCATTCAGATTATCTCTTCAAAAGTATGAAATTATGCTATATGATATTTAAATACATATTTACTACTTATCTAAAGTATGTATGTTTTAATGTAACGGGTGTTGAAAAAGTCTGGAAACACCTGAATAATTTCCCTGGTAAATTATTTTTGAAAAATGTTAAGGTCATTCTTGTAGTAACTTCTTACGAGGAATTCAATGGTGACCTTGGATTTGACCTTGACGATGACCTTGAAGGTTATTTCAAGGTCACCTTCTTTTTTTTTAATGGAAACCCCCTTTTTCGACGTCGGCAATCGAAAGGGCGGGAAATTTTACGTCCAAAAACTCTAAGGTCATAAATTAGGGTTGACCTTGAAGGTCATTCAAAGGTTATTCAAATTTGAGGGCTGGATATCTCCGAAGGACGCAGTTGATGAAAATAGTACAAAGCTTACTTTAGTCATTCTGTTTATTTGCAATTAGTGGTGACCTCAAACTCGAGGTCACCATTGAATTCCTCGTCAAAAGTTACAACAAGAAAGACCTTAACATTTTTCAAAAATAATATATCTGGGAAATTATTCAGGTGTTTCCAAACTTTTTGGACACTATATGTAGTTGCGTTTTTTTAATAAAAAAAATTGTAACTATTATTTTCCACGTTTCCCTGTATACAAGTGGAAATTAAAAAGTCTATAATCAGTATCTCAAAATAATATTATGCACCAAATTATATTTTTTTAAAGTTTACATATGACATAAAAATAATTTTCGACCATTTCAAACAAATAATAATATGCACTTAATCTTTGCTAATTTTTGACAAATAAAATATTAAATCCATGTTACAGGATGGCTATGTTCCTACCCACAGATATAGTTATCACGCTACTGTGTTACAGAGTCAGGGAACACATTTACCATATGTTTACAATTGATGTCGGTTGACAATAAATAACATAAAACTAATCTAATGTTCATCTAGATATGTTCGAAAGAAGAATTAATAAGACATAATCACTGATAGTTTTTCAGAAACTAAAATCTAAAAATCAATTCTAACCAAAATTGGTAGCAAGACGAAACCTTAGCTTCAAAAAATATAAACACTAATGTAGTTTTATTGAGATACAAAGTTTTTCCGTTTCGCCCACCCTTTCTGTTTTACCCGCTTTTGCTTACTTGTTGCTTATCGCTAAAATGCGTTGACAAAAATCGATTTCAATTTTCTACAGCAGTTAGCAGTTTATAAATTTATAACCAATTTAAATATATTTTGGACTGACTTACCTCTATTAAAAAGTCAATGTCTTCTGAATTATAGGTAGCTCTAAATGGAGTCTAGAGACAAAGCTTCGATGCTCCCCGCATACGTGTTTTTTATGTGACATATAGAACAGAAATAACTTTAATGGAATCATTTTTATGATTTAGGTCTTTTTCGTACATTTTATATAAACAGAAACCTAAAATGATCTAACCTACCAATTTAATGTTTTTTTTTACTAAGAATCAAGCTTAGTCGCTATTAGGTATGACTAAACACCGACGCCAGGAGACGAGCAACCCCCAACCTGAAAATTTTGCCGAACTCCCACTTTGTCGTGGGTAGGGATCCTTGCCTAACATTGTTTATACAAGGGTCCAACGGTTTTACATCATTTCCGAGGGATGGTATGTCTTCCTCTACAAACCTCGCCTAAATTTCTGCGAATACTCTGACATACAGGCCAATAGAAGGTGGACGAGCATCGCCAGCCTTCTCCGTATGGTCACCCATCCAACATAGAAAATATAGTACTAACGTAGAATGAAATGTCCCTTATATTGCCAATAAACCGCGAAACAGCGCCACGTAACGTTTTGGAAGCTTACTACTACTTAGCTTCTAATGAGTAGGCAACACTTTACACTTTGTGAACTAATTACAGCGCCATCTATCGTATGCAAACGACTTCTCACTTATATCCTCTATATATTATTTTAAAAATTTTAAAAGTAAACCTTTATACAAATAGGAATAATCAAGGGTCAATACTTTTGGGAACAGATTATTTAGTTAAACAGAAAATGTAGCGAAAAACTAATATTCAGTACTTTTCTAATTCACTTCTGCTTTGATAACGAATCTAGAGGTTTCAGAAACGTCATAGTGTTATTGTGATGTCTATTTGTTTTTCCAGTGCGTAACCAGACTTATACACACAAAACATATAAATACTTATACATGTAGATGTATGTCTCTGGCATCTCAATATTATGCAAAAGTTTTCAGTATTGACACTTATTTATTTTTCCAGTTTCTTTTTTTCTTCAAACTATAGCAAAATTTCCAAATTTAACATTTATAATGCCACAAATAAATAGAGACAATTTCTACTTATTTCTTATTTTATTGTATTATAGTATTTTTCAAATTTTGACATTTGCCAAGATACACTTAGTAAATGGTTTTGATAAGGAAATAAAACATTTTTTAATAATTTTAAGTTTATTTTGTATCTACAGGAAATCCTAATTGATTTATACAGAATGTTGTTATGCATGTACTATTAAAACAATTTCTTGTTATGTATTTAATTGTAAGTAAAAATTACAACAATTTAATTCATTTTGCTTCATAAACTTGATAAGTTGGCAAGTAAGCTGTAAAAATATAAAAATTATGCATTAACTGTTATAATAATCACACTTTCCGGAGAGTATAACCGAATATTTGTACAATATTGGGTTAAATTCAATAGTTCATATAGTTTGGAACTCTCAAACCATAGAAAACTTAATATTAACACTATATTTTCTATGTCTCAAACTGAATAAAGAAAGCAATTCACTACAATCTATTGTACCATTAAAAATTTTGTAAGCATATCTAAGTATCAAAGGTTTCATAAAATATTAATTGGAGTTTATTATCATACACATAAGTTATGAGTGTTCCACATAATGTTGGTAAAGATATGGGTTTGGTTTTTAATAAAACTATATAGCTTAAAACTTACACATCATATTCTCAGTATAATATAATAACAAATAGAAAACTATTAAGCACTAAATAATTATAAACACAATTCTTGCAATAGTATAATTTACAATTTTCAGAGGATAACCAAAGAAACCAAAGATAACGAAAGCCAAACTTCAAATACGTGCATAGTCCAAACTGCATTACCAACCAACCCAAAATGACAGGGTTAGCATTATCTGCGCCATCTTTTATTTTGGAGGCTAATTAACGTGTGACGCCATGTCGTGGTGAAGGTGCTTGCGTGCATCAATGAGTCTGAGGGCCATGCCGACGGCAATTTGCCAGAAGGGTCTCCCATGTCGGAAGGGCCTCGGATGAGATGCTAGACTAACAGATACAGCACACACACCAACACAACACGCCACTACACTCACAACACCATACATCACGAAATACGCAACACTCAACACACACACATTATGAACACCCTTACACGTTTAGGCACGGTCATTCCAACTCCCCCACCCTTCCGCTGCGAAATACCGAGGCTGGACCCCAGTAGAGAGGTAATCTCCTGACAGTATAGAGGCCTGACAGTATAGAGGCCCACCCTTGCCTAGCCGGCGTAGGGGGCTGCCTCATCATCAGGTGTATAATCCCGGAGCGTGTAGTAGTGCCAGGTGGCGCCTGGATAAGGGCCCTGCTGCACGCTCCGGGGGGCTTCACCAGCGGCTGCCAGACCCTTCTCTCTGGGAAAACGTTCAACCATGGCTGAACAGTGGAAGCGGGGACTTGGACTTACGTGAGGTTTCATTGTACCGAGCAAAAACATCACTACAGAGAAAACACCCGTTTTTTAAAAAAGTCCCATGGAAGACAAAGAAAAGAATATCGTAAACGTACCAACAAATCAAAATATCGAGCGCCCTGGCTCAGAGAAGGATGCAATGGAGGTAGGGGGGGCAAATCCTGCCTCACCTGGTTCACCCTCGAAAGAGGAGGAACTACTAAAGTCCTCTGAAGGTGAAACCGAGGGGTCACAGGAATGTGACTCCATGGATACAGCCGACAGAGAGACCAGAAAAAAGGAAAAGAGGAGAGAGAAAAGGAATAAGGCTAGGGCAAAGAGAAGGAGGGAAGTGAGGGAGGCCAGGAAAGGGTTGCAAGGGACATCAGACCCAGCGCGCCCATCTGAGGCCCAACACTTCATGTCGGCACCAGCGGATAGCGGGCCAGGGACCAGTACCTCGAAAGAGGGGTTCGAAGGAACCAGCAACCGAGGGCCGGCAAAACCTCGAGGCCCTCAGGCAAGGCGGAAGTGGAGGGAGGACAATAGGGAAGCCAAGAGGCGGTCCTTTGTTCTTCCCACTGCTCCAGCAGCGGTCAGGGAAGGGGGGCCGGGAGGTCCGAAAGGGCAGCCAGGCCCCTCGACCCAGACCAGCCAAAAAAGGTCGAGGGCGGATAAAACAACACCGCCAGAGAGATAGAGGAAGAGGGTTAGGACCTTTCCGTCGTCTTCCGGGGGGCGCCGTCACATGTGTCTCCCTTGTTAAGAGGGAAGGCGGTGGCGGCGCCGCCGCGGAGGGCTGATGGGGGAGTACCTAAAGAAAAGAGGGAAAACCAGGTGGTCATATTATCCAATCGTGAGGATGGTATGATC
Organism: Anoplophora glabripennis; assembly: GCF_000390285.2. Taxonomy (NCBI): domain Eukaryota; kingdom Metazoa; phylum Arthropoda; class Insecta; order Coleoptera; family Cerambycidae; genus Anoplophora; species Anoplophora glabripennis. Next base: position 32,589 of record NW_019417338.1, on the reverse strand, counting down.
ACCCCCCCTGAGGGACAGAGACTGAGGGAAAATCTTGTCTCTGAGATGTTTCGGACCATGGTGAGCCCCGAAGGGGGACCTCGAGGACCGGAACTCCGTTTCAGGAACTCGGGCCTGGTAGATCCGGGCTGGTTCCTGGTGACGGCTCAGGACGAGACCTCAAGGGACTGGCTCCTGGAAGGATGGGTACCTCTGGCCGAGGGAGACGTCGCTTACCGGGCAATCCGGGCAAGTGATGCACCATGGCCAGAGAAGGTTGGTTTCTGGCTGAGAAGCCCAGAGGTCAACCTCCCCCAAGTAAGGGCGATGTTGGAACTCCAAAATCGCTCCCTAGAGGTCGCAAGATGGAAGCATCTAGAGACGACAGGAGGACCTGGGGGGTGGCATCTGACCTTTATGGTTGGCCAGGACATATCCAGGCGCCTAGAGGAGGCCGGGTGGGTCCTCTACTTCGAGTTGGTAACTCTGGCGGTGCGCCGGATGCCGACTTGGAGCGGAGCGGTCCGCCAGGCACCCAAGGCGCCGGGGGAGCCCGGGCCGACCGGGGAAGGGAAGTAAGTCCCCCCACTGCACCATCAGGCCCCAAGATGGATACATTGCAGGTGAGGCAAATTAATCTTCAGCACAGTCAGTCAGCCACCGGGGAACTGGTGAAGCTACTGACAGGTAAGACTGGAGAATTAATTTTAATCCAGGAACCCTATGTTTACAGGAATCGAGTAGTGGGGCTAGGCAGTACCGGCTACAATTGCATAGTCGGGAAGGAGGATGGAGCCGAGCCACCTCGGACCTGCATAATGGCGTCCAAGGAACTCCGAATGGTATCACTACCACAACTGGGGACCAGGGATGCCACTGCAGCCATCCTCGAATATAAGGTAAGTGGAATTAGGCGTAAGGTCATAGTTAGTAGCATATACCTCCCTTATGATACTGGTAGACTACCGCCTACTAAAGAGTTAGAAAATATAGTTAATTTTGCTAAGAATAAAGGTCTGCCTGTAATGATTGGGTGTGATGCAAATGCTCACCACACGGTATGGGGCAGCGGGGATGTTAACTCCCGTGGGGAGGCGTTGCTGGAATATATAGCAACCACAGACCTGCAGGTCATGAATAGGGGAAAGGAGCCGACTTTTGTGAACCGCATCCGGAAAGATGTGATTGACATTACGTTGGCTTCTCAAAGTATTATAGAAGGGATTTCTGGATGGAGGGTCACGGGCTGCATCTCGATGTCCGATCACAGGATGATCGCTTTCGAGATGAAGTCGGATTCGGAAACGATAACTCTCCGACGAAATCCAAGGGCAACAAACTGGGAGGTATATCGTTGTAACCTAGGGAGCTCCCTAGAAGCGAGCAACCGGGGTGAACGAATAACCTCCACAAGGCAGTTAGACAACGAAGTAGAAACCTTAAGCAGTTGCATCGTCTCGGCATATGAGGAGGCTTGCCCTCTCAGGGCGGCAGGTGGGCGCAAGGTCCGCTGGTGGAATAAGACCCTAGAGGGTCTCCGCCAGACGGCCAGGCGTGTCTTCAACCGAGCTGTCAGGGAAGGGGAAGGGACCTCTTGGGACGATTACAAAACTGCAAGGCGAGAGTTTAAGAAGGAACTTAGGCGAAGCAAGAGATCTGGCTGGAAGGCATACTGCAGTGAGCTGGAGTCCCTGCCGGAGACAGCCAGATTAATGAAGATCTTAAGCTGCGACAAAAGGGAGAAATTAGAATCATTAAAGAGGGAAGATGGGACTTGGACCACTTCCAGCGAGGAGTGTTTAGAACTTCTGCTGGAAACTCACTTTTCAGGTGGAGGCCATGTCGTCGAGGGCACCAGGGCGGAGCCAATGCCACAAGCAGATTGGCTCCTGGCCGAGGAGCTCATTGGCGACGAGGCAGTAACCTGGGCAGTGAACGAATTCGAACCCTATAAGGCAGCGGGGCCGGACGGAGTTTTCCCGTCGTTGTTGCAGAGGGGCCTGGACATTCTCTTGCCATGTATGGTGAGGGTGTTCCGGGCCAGTCTGGCGATGGGCTACGTCCCGCAGGCTTGGAGGTCAGCCAAGGTGGTCTTCATCCCCAAGGCTGGGAAGGAAGACTACACTGCGGCGAAGTCTTTTAGGCCTATCAGTCTCACATCCTTTCTGTTTAAAACGATGGAAAGGATTGTGGACAGGTATCTGGTGGATGGGTCGTTGAGTAGATACCCAATCCACACGAACCAGCACGCCTATAGGCGGGGCAGGTCCACGGAGACGGCCTTACATAGTGTCACACATAAAGTAGAGAAGGCCCTTCAGTACAAGGAGGTTGTATTGGCAATATTCTTTGACATAGAAGGTGCCTTCGACAAGGCAAAAACTGAGACCATATGCAACTCGCTCCAAGACCGGGGCACATCGCCTATCGTGGTCGAATGGGTGAGTTCCGCATTGAAGGAAAGGAAGGTTAGTGCAGTCATGGGGGACTGTCGCAGGGACCTGGGAGTGGGAGGGGGATGCCCTCAAGGCAGCTGCCTCTCCCCGCTTCTATGGTGCCTAGTAATGGACGGTCTCCTGGAACGCCTAACCTCGGAGGGATATAGTGATGCCCAGGCTTACGCCGATGATGGCGTGGTTCTAGTCGCGGGCCGGTTTTTGGATGTGGTATGCGACAGAATGCAGGGAGCCTGTAGGATCATAGAGAGGTGGTGCGAGGAGATGGGGCTCTCAGTCAACTCAAAGAAGACTGAGATGATCCTATTTACAAGGAGAAGGAAGATAGGTGATTTCAGGGCTCCAACCATGTATGGGAGGCCCCTGACTTTGGTCAGGGAAGTCAAATACTTGGGGGTAATCTTGGACAGCAAACTGTCGTGGGGGCCACAGGTTGAGAGGATTACCCGGAAATCAGTGGCAACCCTCTGGCAGTTAAGGAAGGTAGTTGGCAAAAACTGGGGACTCAATCCAAAGGTGCTTCACTGGGTGTACACGGCGGTGGTTAGGCCGAGGCTACAGTATGGGGCCTTGGTCTGGTGGCCGTGTGTGGACCGGGTGACGGTAGCCAGGAAGTTGGTGAGAATCCAGAGACTTGCCTGCTTAGGTATTACAGGGGCAATGAGGACGACCCCAACTGCCGCGTTAGAGGTCCTTCTGGGGCTGCCGACCCTTCCTACATGGATTATGAGGGAGGCGATGGCGGCATACCTTAGGATAAGGGACGCCGGCGGTTGGAGAGCTAAAGGACGCACTGAGGGCCATGCTGCCGTGGCCCTCAGGGCGGAGAGGGACATCCCAATATCCGCCATGAGGGTTACGGAAGCAGAGGACCGGCTTAGGTTAGGAAGGAAGTATGTCACCACTTTCCCCTCGAGAGAGCAGTGGAAGCAGGATGGTGATATGTTCTCCCCGGGATCCCTAGTGTGCTATACTGATGGATCTCGGGTAGAAGACGAGTTTTCAGGAGCAGGAATTTATCTGGAAGGCAGCGGCATCCAGGAAAGCTTTTCACTGGGTATGTATGCTACAGTCTTCCAGGCTGAGGTTTTTGCTATTTTGATGGTAGCAAGCAAGGAGGAGGTAAGGAATTGTGCAGAGGAGAAGATTTTTATCTGCTCCGACAGTCAGGCCGCGCTCAGAGCGGTTAGCTCCCCGAGGACTAGGTCTGCCCTTGTCCAAGAATGTGGAGACGCTCTAGAGTCTTTGGCCAGACGAAAAGAAGTAGAGTTGGTTTGGGTCCCAGGCCATAGGGGCATCCCTGGTAACGAGAGGGCGGATCAATTAGCTCGTCTTGGGTCCAGGGGACCTGGACAGGGACCTGAACCAATCTTAGGTATCACACGAGGCAGCATTAATGGGGCCCTCAATAAGTGGGCCTATCAAACTTTAGGTCTGGATTGGAGGAGAAATAGAGGATGCAGGCAGGCCCATAGTTTTATACATGGACCTAGCAAATCCAAGACAAGATGGCTGCTGAGCCTCAGTCGAAGAGCCCTAAACCAAATGGTGGGGGTTCTGACAGGCCACTGCAGACTTAGGAGGCATTTAAGCTTAATAGGAATTGAGGAGGACCCTCTATGCCCGAAATGTGGCGAAGGGGAGGACACCCCTGTCCACCTTCTGGGACAGTGTGCAGCCTTTGGGAGAATAAGACATAAAGTCTTTGGTGCTGAAGAGCTGCAAGGGGTTGAGGTGAGAGACCTTCCATGGACCAAAATCCTGGCGTTCATTAGGGCGTCGGGTAGGTTCGAGGAGGGTCAGAGGCAGAGAGTGGTTAGGTGATGGGACGGCGGGGTAGGCAAAAAGGGCCCACTTGTGGCCTAATTGCCAGGCTTTACTACTACTACTACTACTAACGTGTGACGCAATGACAGTTTCGTTATTCATATGTTACATTTCCTTCTATGTTAATATTAAGTTTTCTATGCCCATCCAAGTACTAACCGCGATCACAATGCACTAGCCTTATTAAAAATCAAGAAAAGAACACATAAAGGGAGCCTCGGAGCAACGTAAGCTGTGTCTAGGAATCGATATTTAGAGGCCTATATCTCTCAGTAGGTACTGACTTTCAAGAGGAAGTTGATGATCTAAATCGAAAAAAATAATCAATATATTTGTGATGATCACTTTTATGCTAAAAAATTATTGAAAATTTTAAATATATCAATATTTCCACTAACATTCATTTTTTGTAAAGGGATCTTGACAATTAATTTTGCGCGTCACTGGTTTTTTTGTAGCCCCCCTCCCCTCCCAGCACCCTGCGATTCGTAAACTAAGCAAGTTTATTTGAACTATCTCCCTTAATTTTCATTGTAATGTCTGAAAAGACAGTACTAAGTACATTCTTTTAGATAGATTTGCAACTTCATAACTTATTGAGTCATAAGAATTTTTTCTAAAATTCCGAAAGTTATGTCTTTCCTAGATACAACAATAACGAAGGTGTTTCGTAGCCAATACTTTCGTGGTGCCTATAGCATTTAGTCAAAATGAGACATGGAAGTCACATGTATTATTGTTAAAAAAGCTTTTTTGTTGTAAATATTTTATCCATCAATAAAGTTATACAAAATATTTTGATATTTTTCCTCTACGATATAATATATAAGACAATTGAATGTAGCATTACCGAGATGCAATACGTAATCTGCGATTTTTTGTAATGAAACATCTTATGCATCCTTAGATAAGCGCTTTTGAAAGATGTACCATAGATAATACTTTAATAGTTTTCGGGATATTATTTTTTCTTTGATTAACAAAAATAGAATTGTTTTCCTATAAATACAGGAAAAAAGTTATAAAATATTAAATGAAATAACCATTTTTAATTTAGAAAACAATTTTCAACAAACGAATACTTTTATTTTCCAGTTGGCCATCTTCGTTTAATACTGTTACCTACTCGTTTTTTATTTTAAAATATTTGCCTCCCACTTGATATTAATATTTTAAAAATATGTTTTGAAGGAAAAGTTCTATGGGATTATAGTATATACTCACGTCTCGTTAGAAATATAAGTAATTTTAATTTTTAAATTTTTCAATTCGTTTGGTACAAACTAACTGAAACTGGAATTATTGCTGGTTACATTTTTATATACTTTACGTAAACTGTCACTATATCCCATCTTTTCGCATTTTACTTCACGTTACGAAGTTAACTATTAGTTGGCAGATTAACATCAGACTTTTAATTATCAATATTATTCCTCCAAGGCTAAGCAAAGTAAAGCTATATTTATATATCCAATATCTCGAAAACCGATGAAGATCATATATAAAATATGTTTGCAAAGTAGCTCTTTTAACGCACCATACAGTGGTGTAATAATCCATAGGGTATTTGATTAAAAAATATATAAGCTAGGCCTATATCTCGGAAAAGTGACACTCAATTGTCTTTCTGGTATATGCGTTAAATAAATTTTAAAAATTCCTAGAACTTGTTATTAATTTTTTTTTATATCTTCAACAAGAACGAAGAAAAAGAGGGAGACAATTTTCGCGTGACTACCGAGTGCATACTCAAAATGTTTGAGTACTTTGTCAAAAAAAATTATATTTGATACTATCTTTTCTGGTACAAGACTTGTACCAATAAATAATAAACTGATTACGTAGGCCCTGTACTACCTGACCTTCCTTATAAGTGAGTATTTTTATCATTTAATATTAGCTTATTTTTTCTATTGTTAATTTAAAATCACTATTTTCACTACCTCCTTGCTTATGTATTCTTATCTTTTATTTATTTAACAAAAGGTTAATAAAATCTTGTACAACACCAAGTTCGAAACGTTTTTCTTGGAAAAAGTTGCTCATAGCAACATTAGCAACGTATTATATCTTTTTTAGAGAAAAACAAAAAAGACTAAATATCCTTTTTATTAAATTTCATGCCTAAGTTTGAATTCCCTTTAAAGTTATTTAAAAAAAATTTAAATAAAAATTGAACTTTAGCAACCTATAGTTATCTCTGTTACCATCAACTTTTATACTACGGTAAGAGCTGAATCGGTCGCCCATACTAAACATCCTGTATATTTTAGAAAATTTAAGATGATCTATATTTACAATATATACTACAATATATATTTAAATATATTTTTTTATATATACAAATTATACAATTATCTTTAATCTAGTAATTTTCTTTAAAGGTAATATGTTTGATCCATTTTAATTTAAAAATCTATAATAATAAAGAAATACAGACAGAGAAAGCAAAATTATGATAATGGGAATAAATTAGTTTATTTATTTATCATTTACACGTATGATGTCAACTTATTCCGCAACAATAATACGAACAGAAAAGTTATTATACCTACTTTCATTAAATTAAATATGCAATTTTTAATCAGGTGGTACATCAATTTGCAAAAGATATATAGTGTTAATTATATTCCCACAAAAATCAAAATAATGACAAAAAACAATTTGTATGCAAAGCGCCGAAATAAATTTGCAAATGAAGATCCTGATTTAATAAGCCCGTGAAGTTGGTTGTTAACGGCAGTTTAAAGAGCAGTTCCAATGAGACAACTCGATTATTCGTAATCTTTAATAAGTGGCCCGGTGCATTCACGTTATCTATCAAAATCACTATTTTAAAAGTAATATCCATGCATTATTTCATTTGATAATCTAAAATTTATAGAAGCTCGAGGCCCAGTCAGTAGTAGCCTACCTCGATATTAAAGCTCCACTTAATTTAAAATCAGATAAGCTTGGACATACATATCATGGGTTTTCTTACCTTACATTAATAATACCTGCTGCACCTAACAAAATTATCTATTAATACTGCGGTGCGCTTATAATGACACTGCTATTAAATCTAACTATTGAAACCATAAAAAAGTCAATGTCCCCGTTTTTTAGTTAATTAATTTTATTAGCCAGTTAACTGTTTTTAAGTTATTTTGCAACTGGTTGTTTCGATGCGATGTTGCGTGAGGAAAAATGCATTTTAATTAATTTGATACATGTAATGAAGTAGAGAAGTATTCCTTAGCCAAAAAAATTGAACTGACAATGTAAAGCCCCTGGTTTATGAGATATTCCTTATATCGATGTTCAAATTGAAAAAATATATTACATTTTTTTCAAATATATTTGACCAGTGCCGGAAATATCGGGAAGAGTTGACACTGATAGCCTTAGATTTTCAACCCTACTGAGATTTTTTAAAACTTGATAGGTTTGTATTTCAAATAAAAAATATATATTCCATTTTGTTCGAAAAACGAGCCATTTTCGTGTTAAATTTTTAAATTTAAAATTGGTAGAATAAATCGGAAAGAACTTCAAAACTATTCGCATATAGCCGTGGAATAGTTGTTTCTCACAATATTATAGAATATATTGAATAGCATGTGGACACAACTCCCAAATCATTTAAAATGTTTTCACCAATGATCTTTTTAGAGAATTGCATTATATTGCAATTGGAATGCAATAATCTTTTTGGAATTTTGAACTAAAAATTCCAATGTATTACTTTTGTGAATCAAATACTTTTCCCAGTATCTGCACCATTGGGTCTTTAATTAGTCAAACTGTTATCCCAAATTTATCAATCTACGAAAAATATCTTCGGATGTATTTGAAAAAATGTGATATATATTTTTAATTCCGACAACTTGTATTTCGGAAAACATCTGGTTCATTGAGACTTTTTGGCTTAAAATAATCCGAGGAACACGCTCCTGAAATTACGACATCGGTTTAAAAACACCCGTATGCAGGGTGTCCCTATGTTACTTTGTTGAGTGACCTCATTGACACACGAATTAAATTTTGGTTTGCATATGACAATAAAATCATCACTTAAAAAATAATACAAAATATCAACGAATGAAAAAATTTTATTTTATTAAATGTTCAAATTGGTTTCTATCCGCTTCCATACAATAATAAATTCTTTGCTCCACTTCCAAACGAACAATTCTAAGCATTTCGGGCGTTATCTGACGATAGCAATTTCTCAATAAAAAATTTAGATTTTTTGTTTATCTGCATGTCAATACAAACACTTCATACTCTATCAGTTCAACTTTTTTACCTGTTTTATTTTCAACAAGACAATTATTGTCTCGTCTTGTCTTGTCGAGATAATATCCCGTAAAATCATCCCAAAGTCAATTGAATTCCAATTAGTGAAAATGGTTTATACAATTGCCGAAAAAGTGGTAATAATTAGTTTGTTCTCCAAAAGTAATGACTGTGTACAGCAGGCAGCACAGATTTTTAATGATCGTCATCCCGACAAAAACATTTTACATCGGTACGGCCTGGATTTAGTGCATACATTTTCGGAAACTGGATCGGTTGCAAACAGAAAGCATCAACGTGACAGGTCATTCGTAATTGAGGGTAATCATGTAGCTGCCCTGGATCACATCGCAATGGAACCAAATTTGAGTCTCAGGAAACTTGCAAGTATTTCAGGAATTTATGTACTTAGTTGCCGCCGAATCTTAATCACCCATACAAAATTAATTTGGTACAAGAGATTAATGAAGACAATCCTAAAGGCCGCTTGAAGTTCTGTGAAGAAATGAGTGATCGTGATCGAAGAAATCTAAATTTTTTTCTACTCAATCTGTTTTTCCGATAAATGTACGTTCCAACTGGATGGTCGAGCCAATCGCCATAATTAACGGTACTGTAGTGATGAAAATTCACGCATTCTTCATGAAACTCATACGCATCATCCGAAGAACTTGAATGTTTGGACGAGCATACTGGGAGACCACCTCATAGGACCTTTCTTCCTACCGGGAAATCTGAATGGAAACATGTATGTGAATCTATTGGAAACTAATCCCGATGATTGTGGAAGTATTGGAAAATGACAATGCTTTGCCAGAAGAAGATGTGTGGTTTCAACAGTATGGTGTTCCACCACGTTATGTGCGTAGTTTTCATAATCAGAACTGGATAGGACGCAGAGGTTCAATTGAATGGCTACCCAGATCGCTAGATCTAACGCCCTTAGACTTTTTTCTATGGGAACACTTAAGAGTCAAAATTTTATGCAACACGACCGAACTTACTTGAGGAGCTTCGACGGCGAATTGTTGAAGAATGTTGTCAGATAGCGCCCGAAATGCTTTGAAACATTCGTTCAAAAGTAGAGCAAAGATTTTATTGAAGCGGAGAAAAATCAATTTGAACATTTAATAAAATAAAATTCTTTCATTCATTGATATTTTGTCTTATTCATTAAGTAATGATTTTATTGTCATATCCAAACCAAAATTTAAAAAGTCGTGTCTTCGTGAGCAGAATTGAAAAAGCAGCATAGGGTGCCATTTAAAGTTTAAGGGTATTTTATGCCCCTGCCTAACGTGTAGCTTCCAAGACACCAAAATTTACGCCATTACGTGTCGAAAAGAAAATCGACGTGTCTAAGGTCTTTTTGTTTTTTTTTAATTCCGATATTTTTCAGGTAGGAAGTTTTGATTGGAACACCCTGTATAAACAGGTATCGTTTTCTATGTAATTGTAAGGCTTTATACGATCGATCCATCAAGTAGAGCAGTTGCCGATGCGCCAAAAATTCTTCCGTGTGTTTTCGTACTTAATTACCATGAAAGTGGTTTACTAGTGCAATTATTTTCCACTGGTAATTTCTAATGCTTATGTAGCCGAATTGAAACTGATATATTCAGCAATTATTTGTCATTTGCGTACACTTGCCATGCCTTCTGAATGGTTTACTGGTTTTATTATTATTATGATTTTCCATTGTTTGTAAATCCGCTGAAAGTTGAAGAGATTATTTATTTATAACTGAATTTTTTATTTGAGAAAGGGAATAAGTTCTTGTGGCCGAGGTATTATAACAAGCAGCGCAATCTGTCGATCTTGACTCACGTGAATTTTCAACAAGGTAGTTTGTTAGAAATCAGTTCTACTTATTATATCTATGCATTTTGACCGAAAAATGAGTTCTTGGGATAATTTAAAAAACATTTCCGACGTTTCAGGAAGCTATTTGATACATTCAGATATCTTTCTGTTGATAAAATGTCTTTTGCATACCTACCTGGATTTCTGATATCGAAGAATGTTGTTTGTCTTCATTTACAGGATTTGTTCGAATTAGCTTAATAGCTTAATAAATAGTTAAAAAATAAAATAAAATAGTGGTTACAGAGCCTCTACACGTTTTTGAATTCAGCTAAACTAGTACGTTGTAAATTAAAACAGATAATAATGTTCAATAAATTTTATATATTAAAAATTTATAGGTGTAAAAAATAACGGTGAAAAATAGATACGACGCCAGACTAAATCTTTCGAATTTGTTAAGTAACTCAATTTTTGTAATATACTCGCTTTGCCTATTTTAATACACACGTTTGGAAATATGAAATTGACTGTAGAAGTGATAAAAAAATAGGATAAAATAAGAAAAAAAACTGTCCTCTGTCCAGCGGACGAGAGGGCAGAGGATTATTTTCATCGAACAGGCATATGTAGAGCAGCTTGTTTAGAATTTTTAGTTATTCTCGAGAATACGAATAACAGTTTATTAAGATTCGTTTGTGATCACGAAAAAACAGGATGCGGTGCATTTTTATACAAAGAAACCAAGAGAGCTTCTCGTGAACTGGAGATTTCCCTGATGTCCCAAAAGAGATGCATTACTGTGTAGCCCAAGACAGTGAAAAAGAATTATAAGAACAATTTTTTCAGAAAAACAAATTAATGAACAATAGGAAAAGCGCTACATGGGGCCTTCTAAAAAAAGTTTGAATGGCTTCAACTATCTATCTATCAAACTCGAAAATTGGTTGTTTCATGTTTTTTGGTATGAGAATTACGAATTTGATGCTGAATTTGCCGACATCTGTACAGGGCGTTAATTACACCCTTAAATACTTAAATAAATCACAACACATTTTTTTTATCTAATGAACTAAAGTGTCAAAAATCGTCATACCAAAAAACATAAAATTACCAATTTTCGAGTAGATTCTGCTTAAAATTTCAAATTCAACATTTGTATAAGTCATATTTAAGCTCAATCATCATATTGTGGTGTGTAGTATCTCCAGTTTAGAGATTGCCCATTCTTAATGATTCACTCTGTATTTTAAAAACTTCAAAATGTCACTGATCTATTTCATAATAATAATCAAGAGCATGTAGTGTCCAACAATAAGTGTTTTTTGTACTCTTTTCCACTTCAAGTCAAGTAAGCAGCTAACAAACCAGGTAGGTCATTCTTTATCTAAAAGGAAAAATTATATTTGTATTAAAATTTTCATCTCCTGCTAAATAAAATGTTGGAAGTAAAGAAATGGAAAAGGTTAATAAATTCAGAGAACTAATACAACATTTAGAAAATACTTACCGTGAGTGCAAGGTCCACTTTATCTTGTTAATAACAAGGGTTTTGGAGGGATAAAACAGGCATTTGTAAAACATCTGAAGTTAGTTATTTCCAGTCAGAAAGAAGTAAAGAACTCATGAAGGTGACCAAAGTTTTCAAGCGCCCCCAACTTCCCTGTTCATTTGCCTATCCTAACGGACGTAATTGGACAGTATAAGTGATCAGGCATGGATTTATATCCTCCGCGAGTGCGTGGTATACAAAATAATAATAATAAATTATATTTATGTAAAAATTGTTCAAATATAAAAGTTATATGATTGTAAAATTGTTCTGAGCAAAATCGTTGCAATTTGGTGTATATCTAAATTTTGCATCAATTTTGCTCTGAACAGTTTTCGACGAAACACGTTAAGTAACATATTTTGTTAGTTGTAGTTAACTTCAAATAAATAAAGCCATTTAATAATTTTTTGTGGAACAAAATTAAATATGTTCTAGTCGTGTTTTACTATAATTCTGTCTGTTAATATTTTTTATCGTACACTTTATTTGGATTATTTGCTGTAAGTCCTTGCATGTCTCGTGGACAGGTGACGAGGACTTTTTTTGTTGTGGAACTAATTTCAGTTTGAGCCAAATATATCTATTTCCAGGGTTAGCCTTGCGTGCGGAAAATTTCTTTAATTTGCGTCTCTATTCCGCCACCCTAATTATATTCCAAAATGCCAAGTCAATCGTATTTTCGACAGTTTTACTCGGAAGATGTCCCGATAGTATCATTAAAATTAGCTTTTAAAAATGCTCCCCCTCCTTTGTATCATTAACGGGTTAAGCCTTTTTGGCAGGTGGAGTAATTCTTCCTCTTGGACGACACTTCGAGCGCAAACACATCCTGAGGATCTGTGTCCGCCCATCTTGATTATTTTATGTGTTTGCAATAAGCACCTTGCAGAGTCGGCTTGCGTTCACCTAATTATCAAGTAGTCCTAAAATTATATTCAGAATTCAGATATAGACGTAAATCTTTACGTGAGCATTATTGTAAGTTCCCAACGATATCACAGTACCACCCTTAAAATTAATAACATTATGATTAAATCACCCTGTATACAAACGGTTAAATAAAAAAAAATAATTAATTTTCAACAGCTACCATTTTGTTATTGCAACATTTATAAATAGATAATTCGATTACTTTTCTTAAAAATTATAGTAAATATGGGTACGGGAAGTTTGAGGTGGCCGACTCTGCATAATATTAATTCAACGATAGCTCTATTAAAAGTTAGATTTATAAACCAAGCATACGCAAAGGTAAATTTATATTATAGTTTTTGACAGTTAAATGAAAAATCGGTCAAGGTAAACGGCAATATACTCTTTTAGTGTGACGTTAGATATTTAAGTCGGTATAAATAATTGTTATAGTTGAAATTGTATAGACCGAATCTGACTCTTGTGTACTATTTACACAAGAAACCATAGAAATGAACAACTTCAAATCAATCGATCTAGTAAAATATTGAGAAATTCTTCATGACAATGTGCACTGTGGGGTTGCCATTATTTGGCGTATGTGACGTTACTACTAAAAAGGTCTATTAAAACAGTTGTTTACTACAAATGGTAAAATATTATTTGACTAGGTAAATGGAAAAAAATATTCAAACTGTATACTTACTATCATAATTTCTGATATAGGTACCTATCAAAAAAATTGTATTTCAAATAATTTCTATTTTGTGTTTCAGTAGAGAATGCACTTACCTAAATATGTTAAATATATACTAACCAAAACTTAAATTGTTTTATGAAAATTCAATATTAACGGAGTTATATAACTCTAAAGATATTTTTTAAAATTGATGTTTCTCCATAACTTTCGCTTCTGTTAAAGGACTATTTTGAAATTAGTACACTTATTATACNATTATTTGGCGTATGTGACGTTACTACTAAAAAGGTCTATTAAAACAGTTGTTTACTACAAATGGTAAAATATTATTTGACTAGGTAAATGGAAAAAAATATTCAAACTGTATACTTACTATCATAATTTCTGATATAGGTACCTATCAAAAAAATTGTATTTCAAATAATTTCTATTTTGTGTTTCAGTAGAGAATGCACTTACCTAAATATGTTAAATATATACTAACCAAAACTTAAATTGTTTTATGAAAATTCAATATTAACGGAGTTATATAACTTTAAAGATATTTTTTAAAATTGATGTTTCTCCATAACTTTCGCTTCTGTTAAAGGACTATTTTGAAATTAGTACACTTATTATACTGATAACAAACTCCACTAACGGGAAAAAATCGTTAACTTTCTAAGGCCCCAAAAGGCTTCAATGAATGAACGATTAACGTGAACTTAGAAAACATCATGCTGTATATTTTAGTATTAAAGAGGCTGAACGGCTTCACCAGGGTCTTTTCAGAAATACAAGGAATTTTTTGACTAAATAATACTATTTGATTCCATTGTGATACATTTGCTTCTTAAATGAAGTCAAAATTTAGAAGAGGGGAAATGCGTTTTTCCTAAAGTACAGGGTGTCCCGTTTAAAACTCCCCAGCTGGATAACTCGAAAACGGAAAAGATAAATGATTTCTGAAAAATCCACCGTCTAGTTTCAATAAATGGCTTTACTTGTGAGTACAAATCCCGTTCCTCTCAGTGCAAGTATAGATGTCGCTGCAATTCGAAAACATATTTTGTTGACAGCAGTTTTGAAAAGTGGCACAAATGAAAGATTTCTAAATTATAAGCAACTTTTGTGATATAAACAATTTTCGAAAAGCCACTAGTTTCCGAGATACTTAGATTTGAGATAATTTTTTTTTCCAGGAGGAAGATTTTTTAAAGTTAAGTTTTCAGGCATAACTATTGCAGATTTTCGTCGTATTAGATTGCTTTGAATAAAACAGTGATTAATTAATTTTATTTAACTAATAGATATCACAGGAAATTACTTCATTTAATCTTGTTTACACAAATCACAGTCTTTTCGATCAAGATAAAGTAATATTTATTTAACAAAAACTGATGCAAAATTAACAAAAATTACAAATAAACGATACTAAATTAACATAATACACGAGTCAGAATAAGTGTTCAAAATTGCCGCCATTCTCCTGAATATATAATTCATATCTTTTTATAAATTCGGTATCAGTTGCCCGCAATAAAACATTTCGAGGATATATGCACAGCTCGCATAAATTTTATTGTACAAGTCAGCCAAGACTACAATTTCTGTTTGGTAAATTAGGTTCTTTAGGTAACCCCACAAGAAAAAATCGAGTGGGGTTAAATCAGGGATGCGGGCAGGCCACCTTATTGAATCTATCGCCCCTGAAAATATTCATGAAGAAAATTTTGAAACCTACTTTCGTTATGAGCTGGTGCCCCGTCTTGTTGTCTCATAACTAAAGGAACTTCTTCCAAAAGAACATTTAGTTGGGTCTGAAGGAATTGTAAATAATTGCGATCGTTCAAATTTTCCTCATATAAATATGCCATTAATAATACCACACCATACCTTTATAGAAAACTTGGTTTGGAAATGTCTGTCTTTGGTCCATCTAGGGTTACTGTCATGCCAGAAATGGCTATTATGTCTATTCAAAATGCCATTTTTTGTAAATCGACTTTCGTCAGTCCATATAATGTTATTTGGTCGTTTTCTTGAGCCTTTATTTCCATTTCTGCAATAAAATTTAGTCTTCGTAGCATATCACCAGGACGTAAATTATGTAAAAGATGCACTTTGTAAGGATGATACGTATTTTGCTTCAAGATATTATGGACCGATGTTCCGGAAATCCCCGTTTCTTGTTATATAGCTCGCACCGAGGTATGTGGATTAGTTTCAACCTTACCTAATACCACGCCAGTGTTTCTATCATTTGTAACAGTGTTTCTACGATGCTTCTTTTTGTTAAAATGACCACTATGAAGCAAATTCGTCGATAAAGACATATAGGTTTTATGATCGGTATGTCGACGGTTTGGGTAACGTAGTCTTTCTGCTTCTCTGGAATTTCTACGGCATTCACCGAATATTAAAATTACGTCGAGCTTTTCTTCATTCGTGTATTGGACCATACTGAATAAATGTTAAATGTGTCAAAGTTGAAGGTGTAGACTTGTAGTTATGGTAATAGTAATATGTAATCAACTTTGACACTTCAAGAAAAAAAAGAAGGTTCAAGAAAACGACCAGTTTTTAATTAACATTATATGGACTGACTATGGAAATTATTTGTAATTTTTGTTAATTTTGCATCAGTTTTTGTTAAATAAATATTACTTTATCTTGATCGAAAAGACTATGATTTGCGTAAACAAGATTAAAAAGTAATTTCCTGTGATATCTATTAGTTAAATCAAATTAATTAATCATTGTTTTATTCAAAGCAATCTAATACGACGAAAATCTGCAATAGTTATGCCTGAAAACTTAACTTCCTCCTGGAAAAATAATTACCTCAAATCCAAGTATCTCGGAAACTAGTGGCTTTTCGAAAATTGTTTATATCACAAAAGTTGCTTATAATTTAGAGATCTTTCATGTGCGCTACTTTTCAAAACGGCTGTCAACAAAATATGTTTTCGGATTGCAGCGACATCTATACTTGCACTGAGAGGAACGGGATTTGTACTCACAAGTAAAGCCATTTATTGAAACTATACAGTGGATTTTTCAGAAATCATTAATCTTTTTCCGTTTTCGAATTATCCAGCTGGGGAGTTTTAAACAGTGTATGTAACTAAATTCTGAAAATTGTGATATATCTTCAGTAGATGTCACAAAATATTTTAGTTATTTATTCACTCTACCTGATAATAGTTTAGTAAATATTTTTCTTATTAATGGTGTGTTAAGCCTGTATCTGACAATGCAGTTTGGGTGCGGCGACGAAATTGCGTAATTTTGTTGCGGGGATAAAATTACATGCTTTTTATCACAATTGCTGCATATTGTTTAGTTTGCAGTAGTGTTACCAAGTGTGCATTGTTTAACATGTAAAATTTCTTGTAAGTATCTTGTAAACAATTATTTTTTATTCAATTGCAATGGATGAAGATTTTAAAATAAATTGCTTTATAGCTTTGATAACGGCTTCAACAGTGTTACTAACAACAGTCATAAAATCTGGAAGATGGTGGGTTCGACCGTGGATTTTAAAACGCTATCGAGGCCATTGAAACCTTTCCACAGGTCTACCAAATATAAAATATTGGGGTTGGTAATAAGCAAATCTCTATAAAACTAACTACCCTGCAAGTTTATTGCATGAAATAGAGCATGTTCTAATTATACAATTCAGTTGCCGCGACAGAATTACTTCGTCTGATAAGAAAAATTTCATGGATTTTATCGCGGCAACCAAATCCCGGCTATTAAATTACATTGTCAGATAGGCTTTAAATACTTCTGCTAGTACAGAACCTTCATAAATGTTTACAGGCCACGTGACCGTTGATCAGCTTAGGCAACCAACAATCACAGTTGGTAATATTAAATGAAAATCCCTAAAACTCAGTAGCTGAAGAAGTTACAAAATTGTTTGACATGATCTATCGATATTAAACTTAATATATTGAGATGAATCAAAAATGGAATTTGAATAAGACGAAATGAATACTAAATTACAATTTAAAGTTTAAATTTCAGAAGTCAAAATTGATTACTGTCAAAGGATGACAACATAAAAGTCGATACATAAGTTTGATATTAGTATGACAAGATAATGTAGATACAAAAAAAAATAATATAATAAATAAGCAATAATTCTGGAAAACATGAATGAAAATTTATGTAATTAGAAGATAAAAACTGTAAATACTAGATAAGAAAGTGGAAATGAGTTAAGTGAAATGAAAGAAACCAAGAGAACGTTTTAAGAATGTGTAAGAACACAGACAAAATAGCTATCGCCACAGATCGCTACTGGAATAGGCCGGCAGTTTTAAATTTCCGAATTGCCAGCAGAATTTTAGGAAGAATCAAATGCAGTGGCCCGCACACCTACCCGTATCCTAGCGACATATAAACAAGACTTTGGTAATGTTGCCAGGCGTACTTACGGATTTCTTTTGTACACTGTCTTATCAATATCTGTTTTTTGCGTTACTGTATTTACTTAAATGTATGATGTAGGTATTGATAGAAATGTTTTTAAAGAATCAACGAATATCTATGTAGTTTCATATGATATTCTGCAGCGGTGTTACAATTAAGTTATTTAATCATAATTTCGTTAATTAGCTACCTACTATTTTCATTTTTTGGTATTGAAATACTGCAGAAAATATATTTCCAAATAAACAAAATTCGTAAT
>NW_019417338.1:0-12384 GCF_000390285.2 Anoplophora glabripennis | reverse complement strand
TATCTCTTTAATTACATAATTGAAAGCATTAAATTTATTTAGCAGTTATTATTTGGCAACAAAGCCACCGCTGGAACTGCCGCCTATTACCAAGTAGAAGAGTTACCACGCTAAATTTTATAGCTGGAAGCCGGCTAAGGAGACCCTGCTTCCATTTCGGGTTGCCAATTTCCAGCATTTAAGTAGCAGTCTGTAGCGATACGCTATATTGTCTGTGGTAAGAATGTGAAAGGATCTTAAAAGATAACTAGGATCAAGAGGAAAATAAAAGAAAGACGAGGATAGAAATTAGTCACAAGAAAAAAAAAGAAAGGTAGAAGGGGAAGTCAAAAATTCATGAATATGAATTAGAACAAATTGGAGAAACATAGCAAAATTGAAAGGAATTAAGCCATTATATGCACGTTGTTATTTAAAGGAGATTTTAGAATAAGTTTTCTATAAGGTGGATTTAATAATATGGATAGAAGTAGATTCCATATTGCAGTTCCTAAAGATTTAAACCCAGAATTATAAAATAAGGTACATCATTTATTATACTGTAATGTAGAATTCAATGATAGAGAATTGCAACTGTCAGTAAAGAGTGACGACAGATAGGAAAGATTGAAGGTAAAGACTTACCTTAATAATATTTTGTTAAACCAGAACAAGTTATTTATAAAGAATATAAAGACAACTGATAGACATATTTGCGAACAAAACTTTATGACAGGAACTGTTAAAAAAACTGTCAAGTGTTAGTTTTTCTTTTACAATAAGGTTGTTGGAAATTAGTTTTAGAATTATGATATTTTAAACCAGTTATACAATCAATTTTATATAAAATATATGTTTTTGGCAATATAAATAAATAAACTTATTTAAGGTTAGTTATATATAACATAAAAACAATTTAGAATATAGTATCCTATTTCAATTTAATAATGTCAATATGGAATTATTATTTATGGTTATTTGCATGACGTCAAGAGATATCAAATTTGTGTAACATAATTTTTGAATTATTTATCAAACTTTATCAAAAGGAGAAAATTATCAAACTTCACTTGTTGATGAACAAATTGGACATTTTTAATATGAAAGTAAAAAGAAGATGATGT
Organism: Anoplophora glabripennis; assembly: GCF_000390285.2. Lineage (NCBI taxonomy): Eukaryota > Metazoa > Arthropoda > Insecta > Coleoptera > Cerambycidae > Anoplophora > Anoplophora glabripennis. Next base: position 11,281 of record NW_019417338.1, on the reverse strand, counting down.
GAACCTATCACAGTTTATTATAATTTTTATTCAAGTACAGAGTAAAATAAACATAGACAGTTTACTTTTTATTATAGATAATATAGCATTACGAAAAAGTTACATTAATTTACAAACCACCGCTCTTCACTGCAATATAAAATAAATTCAAACTCATAAGTGAGTAAGCTATATTGCCTATATTTGCTATTAAAATATTATATTATGTTGAAAATTATGTCCTTCATTAGCTATGTACAAATTTACTTTCCTGTGCATATTTTCGTACACATGCAGTTGTTGTGTTATATCGTTAACGTCTCGAATAATTGCTGCCTCTAATTCTTCGATGTTGTATATTTCAGAAATCCAAACAAAAAAAAATAATCTAAACGAGTTAGATCCGGTGACCCTGCTGACCACAACCCTCGACTAATCAGTCGATTATTATAAAATTCTTCCAAAAATTAAATTGTTGTTTTTGCGGTAGCCTTATATTACTGAAAGTAACCTATTTGTAAATCATCATCGTGCTAAAAATGGCTCTAAAATAAGGGTTCGATATCTTTCAACATTTATAGAAAAATATAGGCCCTATCATACGTCTTCTTGGCATTGCTACCCAAACGCCTAGTTTTAAGGAATGTAAACCGATTTCTACAAATGTATGAGGATTTTCTGCAGCCTAGGTATAAGTTTTACTATTTACATAACCTGATATGTGAAACCATGCTTCGTAAGTGAAAAACGGGAAGACCAACAAATTGTTAATAATGTTTTCCACAGGTATACCGCTCACAGTGCCATAATCGTCTACTAATTCCTGCACAATAATTACCTTTTATGGCGTAAATGCAGTTGATCTTTAAAATTTTATAACTTGTTCCAACTAAAAAAATGAAAATTTTAGGGTATTAACTATACTTCAATCTAATCTCAAATTCAAATAAAAATTTCAAAAGTTAAAATATTTTAGAGGGAAACTAAATTTAAGTATATTTGAACGAACTTAACAAAAACATTACCTGTTTAAGCAAACAACTTTGTAGAACTTTGATTTGAAGTACAGTTGGTTTGCCCATAGATTTTCCTTTGCAAATGCAGTGTTTGGTTTCAAATCTTTTGACAATAGCACATTTCCGGTTTAAGAAAGTTCCATAGTTAATGTTTGCGTCTGGAAATCCCCTCATAAGTTGCTCAATACAAGTTTGCAATAAACATGTCCATGACCGATCCTCACCTCGACGTCCACTTCGAAAATGAAGTATCTTGTTCGGAAGTAAATCTGAAATAAAAATATTAATATCAATTTCTGTTACAGCTTACCAGTAATCCGCCGAAGGGACAAAAATGTTTAGCTGCGAAATATGTGCGACTTAAATGTAACAAACAGGAAACAACAAAACGATAGCAGAAATTGAATAGAAGCAATAACAGACACGGACAACGGAAGCTATTGCAAAATGCACAAATGTCAATTTAGCGTCATCAGTCATAATGATTCAAGTCAAAGTGAAGAAGGCAATAAAGGCAGTAAAGTCCTGTATCAAAGAAAAGGATGAAATTTTTTTCGTTGACTGAATGAAAAAACTTGTCACACATTGGAAAAATGTATAAGTGTTAATGGGGACTGTGTAAAAAAATGAATACATCATTTTGAAGCTAAAGAATTGTACTTTCATTTGTTTCCCATCCCGATATATCTTGTGTGCATTACTTTTCAGTCGACCCTCGTATTTAGTTCCGATATCCCTTATGTTTCCCATTCTTATAGTACCCGTTCCATAAAAAATATCGTTACAGATATTCTCTGGTGTAAAAAAATTATTATCTTGTTCAGACCTAAATTGTTTGTTACCAAAAAGAATAAAAAATATTTCTAAGAAATTGGTTACAAAGAGAGCTAAAAATAAAAAATAAATTACTGAAAATTATAAATTTAGTTTCTCAATCTATTCATGTGTTTATTCCATATAACTTACATATTAGCACACATGTGTCTTTCTTGTACTATAAAGTAGTTGAATATAACGTATTCAGATTTAAAAACATTTAATAATACTACCAAACGGCACCCATGCGTTTCAGAGGATTATGTAATATATTTTTGACACAATAACTTTCACAATTAAATAAAAATGATTAAAAACATTAAACCTTACTTGATTTTGCCCGTTTCCCACCAAATTTAAAATTTGTACTTCAACTGGTTTAGAAGATATTTAAAAAAAACATTATCAACCGGTCATCTTCAAGCTGCTATATCTTCGTAATGCAGACACAATCGACTCCTAGTACATTAGAACTTTTTGGAGTTAATTGTGACCTTATGCAGGTTTACAGTCGAATTAAGGAATACTATGTGTAAATTAAGCTATTTCGAACACCATGCTTACTATTATAGAGGATAGAGGCAAACGAGAATAGCGACAGGTCCATGCAGTGTTAACTAGATGTTCCTGGATGGGGTTGGGGCGGCCGTAGCCGGTGATGTATGACTGCGTTAACTGTTTGCGGTCTCGCTACAACGACCTAATATATACCCTCGAACATGTCAACATCGACCGACACTCTATTATCACCGAATAATGTGTAATGCCACACCAGGGTATTTGGGATATTAGAATTAGATGACCATATGTACACTTGCTATATATACTATATCATTATTTACCACACCACATCACAGACTCATATTCAAACCATTAAATCATTATTAGATGTGTAAGGGAAAACGCTTATTATATAAATCTCATACGCATCAATTTGTCTACGTTTATGATTTAGATGCCTTTTTTCTTTAAGTAACGGTTACAAGATGATCCATATTCTACTTTTATTGCAGTTTACTTCTTTTCTATTAAGATAATTGAATGAGGCAAAATGTAGACATATGTAAAAAGTCATACAGAATCAGAATAAGCAATCAGAAAAACAATTGAACATTTATGGCAAAATAAACAAATCTTTTAAAATAAAGTATCCAATCATTTTTTTGCAGAAAATGATATAAGATCATATTACAAACTGTGTGACAATAGTAACTCATTAGTTCTGCTTCCGGCTTCACTGGAAATTAATTTCACCAGTACCTATTTTTGACTAACCTTGCATATATTATTTGCTTCATATTTAAAATTTTTATTACAATTCCGGTAATACTGATAAAGGCAAGAAGTAATTTTGATAGGAAACACAGGTTTTTAATTAAAAATTATAAATTTTTTATTAATTCATAAAGCATACATATGGTATGGAATAACATATTGGGTAAATGGCCTCCACTGCTTTGCTAGCACATGCGCACTCTTTTGTCGAAATTTTCCATGGCCATTTTGTATAAATACGGCTGAATTTCGTTGATACATCTCTCAATTTCCTCCTTCAAGGCGTGGGTGATCGTGAGCTTGTTGGCATAAAACTTAGACTTCAAAAAATCCCAAATAAATAAGTCCAGAGATGTTACATCACATGATCTGGGGAATTACACAACCAGAGAATAACTCATGAAGTAATTGAATTATTTCTTGGGCTGTATCCATATGTTGCAATTTAGGCATAAAAAAACTGAATTATAATAATAATACTTAGGCAAGGGCGAAGTTTAGCTTCCGTTTCTTGCTTAACTGTTATAAACACAAATACAAAAAAAAATACAAAAAAACAAAAAAAAAAAGAGAAACATGATATATACGATTCATTTAGAGCCATGAAAAAAGTAAAAAAAAATAAATTATATTAATATCTATAATAAAGAATAAGAACATAATAAGAAGATGGAAGATTACAAATATAAGACTTTACTTTTTTGCGATAGTCAGCAACAGAATTTTGTTTCAGTTTACTATTAATAGAGTTATAAATACGAGTAGTACAAGCATTAAATATAAAAGAGCGTGTAAACATGGCTGAACGAAATTTAGGTAGAGAAAGTTTGGATGAAAACCTTATATTGACATTATGAATTTCTTGATGTGAAGATGTGTGTAAAATTTGTTTTATAAAAACATTAAAATAAAAGCGAAAAACAAATCTACAACAGCTATTTTGAATTTTCTGAAGGCGGTCTAAACAAGGAAAATATACAATATTGCAGTAATTTAAAATAGACAACACAAGTGATTGCACCAATTTCTTCCTTAATTTAAAATTTAATATACTTACATTTTGGTAAAGCAACCTCAAAGCAATATAACATTTATTTACCAAAATAAAGACTTGTTCTCGAAACCGCTTAGAATCTAGGAGAAGCCCTAAATTGTTTACTACATCTAAAGAATTTAAGGGCTGATTATTATTAATGTGAAATTTTAATTCTCTCTGCATTTTTATTTTCATGTGTTCTGGTGTGAACAAAATAACGTTACATTTACTAGAATTAAGTTTTAAATTATTACGTTCAGAATAATGCAAAATAGATCCAAGATCGGAGTTAATATTATTGTTAGCTATAATACCGTCACTATTGAAGGAAAAAGACAACTGTGTATCGTCAGCATAGGCTATGACGTTAGAGTAATCTACCGACTTAAAAATGTCAGCTATGTAAATGAGAAACAGGAGGCGACCCAGGAATGAGCCTTGTGGAACCCCCGAAGAAACAATACCAGCCTGTGGAGATTTATCATCACACAACTAATTGCTAACGGTTACTAAGGTATGTCTTCAAGAAATTTAGAGATGTTGTATCAAGTCCATAATAAAATAACTTTTCACAAAGTAAAGTCTGATCAAGAGTATCAAAGGCTTTAGAGAAGTCTAATAAAATCAGACATGTTGTATTACCTTGATCTAAGTTTCGTAAAATATCATCAGTGACATTTGCTAACACAGTGGTGGTACTATACCCCTTTCTAAACTCAGATTGGCAAAATTTTATTTTCTGTTATATACAAAAGGAGTTGGTTATATACGATCTTTTCTAGCATCTTTGATAATACCGGAATCAAACTTATGGGGCGAAGTTCGCTATAAGATAATGGACTTTTTACTATAGAAGTTTTCCACTGATGGGGAAAGTAACCTGATTCCAGACAACAATTCAGAATGTGGGTAAAGTGATGGTCTAGCATGGGCGACCATAATTGTAGCATTTTTACGTTGATATTGTCTATTCCGTATGCATAAGACTTCAAACTAAATAAGACATCATGAACCTCTTCCACGGAGGCCAATTTAAGCGAGAATGATATATCAGCATTAAAATTTCTACTGTTATACCTACTGCTAGAATGGGGCAATTATTTAATGGAGTAAAGACCGATAATAAATACTTATTAATAGTATCTGGATTGCACAGGCGTTGGTGGTATTTCAAAATTATATTTTTTACGCCTAATTGCTCCCAGTGTATAATTACGTAATGATTTGTAGTACGTGCATCAAATAAATTTAAAATATTATTACAAAGGAATTAAATCTTATCGTTAATATTATGCATACCTAATAATGTTATCCCAGTTAATAAGTTGCAAATCTTCACAACAAAAGAATTTAAAATTGCGATATGTAATAATTTTAGGAATTATTTTCGGAATAGACAAATTTATGTTGGAGAAAGAGTCTATAGATGTCACCACAAAGATTTTGGAGAATACCAATTTTGACAATTGCAATTATGAATCATTTCATGTCATTCATGTTGTTTATGTTTATTGTTGGTAAGGTTTGGTGAGTGTTGGTGTGTATTTTATTTGTGTTTTTAATGTGTTTTATTAGACATTTCATTCGCATTTATTTATATAACATAATAATGTCTGATCACCATATAATCACATTTTTTATTAATAATAAAATGTTTTGTTTTTTGTTTTTTTTTTAATAAAAAATGTCTGAAAGTATGTCGTAATCAGAGGTAGGTAGTTTTTTTTATGGATATCAACACCGAAAAATTTTAAGTTGCATAATAAATTTCTATTGCAAGAATTAATCAAATATTGGTTTAGTAAAATTATTTACTTGTAATATTTTTTTATTCACCGTGAAAGCTAATACAATATAGAAAGCACTGAAAGCTGCTCTATAATCATTTCCACTCTTTTTTTTTCAAATATGTACTGAAATTTGAAATTTTTTCAACAAACATTTCAAAAAGTTACAGTATCAAAATTATTTCTTATTTTAAGTAGGAAGGCCATTAGAGCGTCTTTAATGCTTTAGTGATTTTAATGCTTTTTATCAAATGTACTTATTTTCTCATGGTGACAAAAATTATCTACGTGAAAACTATTTTACAAAATCAATTTCTGAGTGATCTGTGTAGGGTGAGATTTGTTATGTAATTTTAAATTTAGCGGAAGCAGAATACCTAAAACAAATATTGGGTAGGTATATAGTTGTAGAGCGTACAACTAGATGACGCTTGCATCTTTTACCGGCTACAGGTAATTTAACTCACTGTATTACCGATAACTCCTAGAAAAGGAAAGCAATAGAAGTTGGAGAAAGTGTCAACAGTTAACGCTGTTGCTGACCACCAAATATGTTCAAGTTTCCTATCTACAGTATCATTTATCTAGGATAGTATACGCAAGTGACGCAGATTGAAATCAGTCTGTATTCTGCTTCTCTTCGTAGCGTAGAGGGGGAACTGTAGCCCAGATTAATTCAAACCAGATATTCCACTCCTACGAAGTTCCTAGCCGAAGTTTCATTTTTTGTCGCTTTCACGCACGCCATTTATAACCACCATGCGCATATAAACAGATGCGGACTGGCACAGACGTAAATAATGTACAGGGGCGTAATAAGCCCAAATATGTAAATTTATTGTCCTGTCACGTAGGTACTTTAAACAATTAAGGTAAATTTAAAATCTGATTGTGTAATTAATTGTTAGATTCTCTTAATTAAACTTTTAAAAGTACTGTTAAGATATAAGTTTTCTGTCTGTAATCTGAAAAATGTCAATAAGTTTATAAAAAAAGTAAGTACATAGGTAATACAATTTGAAATTATACTTCACAATGAAAATGCCCATATTTGCAACATTTAAAACAAATCTTAAAATTGAAATATTCCTTAAACGAACAACTTTTCCATCCAACAAGTAATTTATTTTTAGACATAGTGGTCTTAAAAACCAAGTTATAAAAATGTCTATTCTTATCGTATTTACCAGTTTGATGTCCATTAGGCGCCCCAACATCATTATCCATCAGGATTGACTCTGCAATGTCGTCACTGGATGCAGTATCACCCTCAACACAAAATATAATAATCTTAGGATTGTATTTTCTAGGTTCACAAACATTAAAATCTGGTCTAAGTTCCTGAGTAATATTAAATTTAAGCAGATTAAGTGACTGATTATCTCTACAGCGAATAAAAAGACCGTACTTTACTAATTTAGTATTAACCACATTTGCCTTTAAAGATCCAGGATTTACTCGAGCCTTCATAGCAGTTTCAACCGCCTTATTTGAGCCACCCTATGCCACAGATTTCACAAGCAAAACATCTTTCGATATGTTTACGCTACTTTTTACTGTAAGAAATGGACTGTACAACCTTATCACCAGACAAAAAATTTCTATTTGTAGCAGGTTCTTTATTTATACTTGTACTTTTGAGACGCCGAACATTGGATTTGAGAAGGTTATTAGATTGCTCCATGTCTTCTAATAATTTGTCTACCAGGAGTTTTTCACGCTTAAGGCATTCCATCTCCTTTTGTAAAACACAAACATTATTTAAGGCTCCACTTGTGGAACCACTTATATCAGGGGCATAACAGTTTTTGCAGCACCAATTGTGTGCAACCACCACAAAGGTTTTTGCAACAAATTCAAAACACTTTTTATGTAAAGATGTATGGCAGAACTTATTGTTGCACTTCACACCACCTCGAGTCGCAGGATTGTTACAAATTTTGCAAATAATATATTTTTCAGCGGAGGAACCGCTTTCACCATCCGAATCAGTCGGCAAATCGTTCGTGAAAAAATCTGATGATTATCATGTTGCGATAGCGAGCACCATTAACTGTTATTGCCTGATCAGCCGCATTTTCAAAGAAATATGGGCCGATAACGCCTTCTGCCCAGTATACGCGTCAAACAGTGACACGCTGTGGTTGCATTTGATCGGCAACAATCACTCTTGGATTTTCTGAACACCCAAATGCGACAATTTTGTCGATTAACGAAGCCACCAAGCTGAAAATGATTTTGATCGATAAATCAGCATCCAGTTGTTGTTCCATAACTCATTCAACGAACTCTCTTTGCTCTGCTCTGTTTCAGTTTTTGAGGCAATTGAATTGTAAATATGAAGATGCAAATCTTTTGTGAGAATACGCTGTAGAGCGCTTCTCGAAAAATCCGATTCTTAACCACGATGCCGAATTGATATTCCGTGACTCTCATGAACTGCTTCGATGTTTTGTGTCGAACGACTTGTTGACGGGCTGTCAGAATGTTTAATATCACTAATTGATCCAATCTCGCTGAATTTTTCAATTAATCTCTTCACAGTTGATAAAATTAAATCACTCTTCCCACCATATTGTGTACGAATGTTGCGAACTGTAGCTATTTTTATATTTTTTATAATGTTTCTTAAAAATGAAAATGAGTTGTTCTTTCGTGTAGCGCTCCAATTTTAATAACCCTGAGCTACCACCTGCCACGCTGTCTTTTTTTCATTAACAACTCTTTGCCGCACAAGTGACGCAAAATCTAAATCTTACGTGAATTTTAGGACATCCGATATTTTATAAGCCTAATAAAATACAGACATTTATATTTAAGATGCGGGCAGTTTCATTTTGTAAAGTTCTGAAAACAGTTATCATTACCTGTAAGATAAAATCAAATACTTATGATAAAAATTACATACATATTATGTAACTATTAACTACAGATGCGTTAACAGTTTTTGGTTTCTTTAATCAATAATCATTTCAGTGTTCCAGAGTTTATTATTCGAAAGTTCAAAATCGTTTAAGTATGCGTTTATGGAATATGTGATAAAACAATGAATACTTTACTGGATCCGTAATTAAACATTCTATCTGATGCAATCAAAATATACGAGGTTAGTTAAATTATAAATTGGAAGTAGATCAACTGAATGACTATCGCCGAAATGTAACCTTAAATGTATTCAAAAGAACGTAATTTATTGTGGATGAGATATAACTTACAAAGTACATGTCATAACTACACAATACCTACTGGCACAAATCATTGCTTTGTACACTAGAACCGTTTTGCCATTATGTCACGAGTGAGTCCTAATATAAATCTAAGACAGTCGTTGCAGACGTGCATTCATTATTTGTTAAACGCGCTAATAAGAGATACAATGATGGTATAAATGTCTTCATAGTCTCAATCTATCACAGACAATCGTTCCAATATTTTGTTTGTTGGGTATTAGTTTTAGACTGTAGTTTGACTAGCGCATTTAAAACAAAACAGAGCTGACACTCAAATTAAAAATTTGACAGTTGCTTTGATCGCTTCTTCATACTAACTGAGATATCCAGATTTGGGAATTGTCAAGATGATTAGGTATATGAAAACAGTGACTAATTTGACTTGGATTTTTCGTCTTAGGTCACATAGCTAAATAGTTGGTCGGTCGTCTCACTTATTGCATACTGATGAGAACTAATAATAAGATCGAAACCGGTCTGTGTTTAATTATTCTGCTTTCTAGATATTGAGTGTGTAATTTTCTGCTGGACGGGCAAGTGCGCGCAGAGTAGATGTTCCCTCAATATCGTTAATTAAAAGATGATTTATTGTTGACTCTTATTTAATAAATACTTCGTCCTTCACCGCACATACCCACCGTTGAGTTAGAGAGACGAAATAAAGTTATTAGTCCTTCTCTCAATAGTTCTCGCTAATGTAGCCTCGACCCCGAAGAATTGAGTTAATGCCTAATTCTTCAGCAACGCACCAGTCTTGTCGTGTACAAGACGCTGAAATCAATTTTGGAGCTAGGAATTTGGACCTTATATTAGAACACGCTATTTTTGTTATCTATAACTTTTGTGCTATAACTGTTTTTGTACCCCTCCACTGCTTTTAGGATTGGCTAAAAGGTACTTTGTTTTGAGCTGCCAGATAGTTTGGTGGTTGGATTTGAAACATGGGTGAACATTTTGGAGCTATTTAGTGCTCTACGGGCAAATTCTGATGTTGGATTCAGAATATGGACGATTTTCGAAGCATTTCGCGACAGTACAAAAACGTTGCAACAAGTGTATCTCACCGTACTGTTTTCCGTGAAAATGTTGCCGTTGCCCTGTTTTTACTTGGCGATAGTATCTGTCACATCCATTTAAATCTAGAAGAACGTTATTTTATGTCACTTTACCGCCATAAACGATAGCCATATGACAGTCCCATTTGTCTAGGATACCAAAGACGATTGCTGTGCAATAAATAAAATTGCAAAAAATAGTTAAATACGTAATCACTTTATTATTATTTACCCGCGGCTTCGCTCGCATTGAAGCCATTAGATAAGTATCAGATATCAAGGGTAAGGGTATAATAGAAATGAATCGTGCAACTTTGGCGGCACGGGCCCGCGACGAATTTTTGGATAGACCAGATTTCCACTTTTTTAATAAAAAGTATCCTATGTTACTTCTAATACCTCCAAGAATATGTGTACAATGTTTCATGATGATCGGTTAAGTAGTTTTTGCGTGAAAGCGTAACAAACAAACTTACATTCACATTTATAATATTAGTAGGGAAGTAGGGATTAGTATTTAGTAGTATTTGTTCTTTATTACCTATTAACTGTTTTCATAAAATTTGTTAGTTATTAACTATAAGATATGTTGTAGATTTTTGTTTAGGTATTTAAAGTATTATTAAGTATTAAAGTAAAACAAAATAAAAACGAAGTTCTTTTAAAGATGTATCAAAATGCTTTTTCGTATTTTTACTTGTAAAGGCAATGAAACTTCTTGCGAAACAATTTTATACTAATACCAGTACAATCAGTTTTAATTTTTTTTATTTTTGCTAATATATTAATAAGTGCCCACAAAATTATTGTCAATAAAATATTTCGGTTACATTTACAACTTGTCGCCAGCTCAAATCCAATTCATCTACCTCAAATATTTAGTTCCTTGCGTAGATGTGATATTATTCAAAAACTTTCAGATCTGAAAAACTAGATATAGAATATGTATATGTTCATGGCAACCTTTTTCCTTAAAATAATAATCCAAAGAATCACTTTGTCGGTAAATATTTATCTAAAGCCACTTGTTCATAACATACTTACCGCTATGTATAATTTACTGCTTATTTTCCACCGTTAGTTATGA
>NW_019417337.1:74243-94474 GCF_000390285.2 Anoplophora glabripennis | reverse complement strand
AATGAGAGCGACCCAACTAGTGGGGACTTTAAGTTGTCCATCACTGTACTATTTTTGCCAAAACGAAAGCCCCCCTTGACTACTATTTTATAATCTTTTTGTTGAGGTAATCTCGGGCGCCAGTTTCCCTATATTTTACGTGGGGGAAACTCCACTATACCTGTTAGATGCAATAAGAGCCATAATAAACTAAGAATTTATGAATTTAAATTCGATTTAAAGATTTTAAAATGACTGAAATTACATAATCTCCAACCTTTCTAATATTTTCCTGATTAATTTGATGTATTACTAGCCACACCTTGCTGTTAAAAATCAATTTGAAACATAAAAATATCTATATTTTAATAAAAAAAAACAATCAAGGGCGTGCAATTAGAATTTGTAAAATACGAATTTCCTAAATAGCAACAGATCTTAATTCTAATATATTAATTTTAGATATATTTTTTTTTATTATTTAATGCATTCCAGTGGAGACTATCTACATAAAATAACCTTTGTGAATATAAAAATATATAGAAAAAAACTGAATCGTAGACATTTTAGTTTTACTATTTAACTACGAATGACGAATTTATAACTGTCAAATTTTTCTAGAAACGTTAATTGTATTGTAGTCCAGACGGTATCTGTTTCAAAAAGCCATATTTGGGTGAATCGTATATCCACGGAGATTTTTGGCTTTTTAGCTTTCAAATATCACTAGAAATGAAAATTTTTCTATGCGCATAAAAAAAACGTGGGCTTAACTTTTGGCGGCACAATATGTTAAAAAAATTCGAAAAATGTCATATTTTTCTTCCTATTTAATTATGTATCTTTTCAAGAGTTGATTTTAGGCGAAAATGGAAGAGGAAAAAAATGTTTGTAATTAAATTTTTTACAAAACATGACTAGTTACAAATCGAATGAATCATGATTATTATGGTAAAAATCGAAAAAATCGCAAAAATGGGGTTAAAAAACAATACTTTTTAGGGAATTTTTTTGGGGTATTTAAATTGGGTATAGGACCTTTATACTTGGCTCAAAAAAACTTCATGTTATGTAGAATTATCACACCAAATTTCATCAAAATCGGTTCGATAGATTTTGCATAATAATTTTGCAATCCAGATTTTGAAAAAAAAATTGCAAATTTTCAAAATTTTGCACAGCAAAAACCAAGGCCCTTAGATACTTGAAAATTTAATCACATATAGAAGGGCTCTCAAGCTTTCAAACTTTTTTTGAAAAATTCGAATCCGTCAATTAGGAGAGCTCTGGCGCTTGTTTAAACATTGGTCGAATTTTTGTACTTATAAACAATTAGAATAACTTTGTGAATATTCAATCAAATCAAATTTTTTAAAGCAGGTTTTAAAAGTTCTTGGAAAGACGCTTCTTTAAAAAAAAAACAGATCGATTGATCAATTAGTTACGTAGTTATAGCCGTCATTTACACTAAATGTACTGGGACATCCGGGCTAATTTTTCGAAAAATACCTTTGGTATTCCGAGTACTTACCAGGTCTAAGATTACAATACTTTTCTTCATTGGCAACCTACTTTAAAACGTGTTTAAAGTTATTTATGCAAGCGAGAAATTCAATAAAATCGTACGGGTGGTGGTGGTGGGGGAAGCAGAGAGCGCGGCCGCTTCGGCCTGCTCGAAATTGAATCGGCTATAACTACGTAACTAATTGATCAATCGATCTGTTTTTTTTTAAAAAAGCGTCTTTCCAAGAACTTTTAAAACCTGCTTTAAAAAATTTGATTTGATTGAATATTCACAAAGTTCTAATTGTTTATAAGTACAAAAATTCGACCAATGTTTAAACAAGCGCCAGAGCTCTCCTAATTGACGGATTCGAATTTTTCAAAAAAAGTTTGAAAGCTTGAGAGCCCTTCTATATGTGATTAAATTTTCAAGTATCTAAGGGCCTTGGTTTTTGCTGTGCAAAATTTTGAAAATTTGCAATTTTTTTTTCAAAATCTGGATTGCAAAATTATTATGCAAAATCTATCGAACCGATTTTGATGAAATTTGGTGTGATGATTCTACATAACATGAAGTTTTCTTGAGCCAAGTATAAAGGTCCTATACCCAATTTAAATACCCCAAAAAAATTCCCTAAAAAGTATTGTTTTTTAACCCCATTTTTGCGATTTTTTCGATTTTTATCATAATAATCATGATCCATTCGATTTGCAACTAGTCATGTTTTGTAAAAAATTTAATTACAAAAATTTTTTTTTCCTCTTCCATTTTCGCCTAAAATCAACTCTTGAAAAGATACATAATTAAATAGGAAGAAAAATATGACATTTTTCGAATATTTTTAACATATTGTGCCGCCAAAAGTTAAGCCTACGTTTTTTTTATGCGCATAGAAAAATTTTCTTTTCTAGTGATATTTGAAAGCCAAAAAGACAAAAATCTCCGTGGATATACGATTCACCCAAACCAAAACATATACCGCCTAGCTATTGTTCAAAATTAAAATTTTCGGAACGTACACTAAATTGGGGAATAGTAATGCGTATATTTTGTTTGTCTGCTCTGTGAGATTTTTTGCCGCAAGTGCTTATCTATTTATTTTTTACAGACAGCAAAATATCCAACTGCAAAATACGTATCTAGTTTCAACAATTTGTATCAAAAACTTTATTTTTTTACTTTATTTTAATTTCTTATTAAGTTAATAGTCAACACATACAGGGTGTTAATTGAGTATGTACAATAAATTCAACAGATGATTATTTGAGAGATTTTAAGACAAAAAGTTCATATAAACATCGGTTCGCAGAGGCTTCGTTTTCAAGATACAGGGTGTTAAACTTTTGTAAAAAATTGCTATTTCGTAAATATCTTAAAAACCTTTACTTACCCAATTTTGTTGTAAATTGTTAGTGTTATTTGCACTTTGTATTATTTAGATGTTACATGTTAGGTATTAATAAAAATTATAAAAATGCGTGGTCCAGGGATATGCAATTAAGTTAAATTATATAAAAAAAAAGTACACAATACAAAAGCCATTTAATACTTTTCGGTTTAGCGTACCTTTTACTAATAAAAAAGAATATTGATTTATTCAGATAAGGAAGAGTTAATAGCAATCAAACTAATTGTAAAAAGCCTTGAAATCAATTAGTAGTCTACAGAGGTTTGTTTACCACTGTGAAAAACGTCACGTTTAAAAAATTGTAAAACCAAAAAACATACTGGAGGGGTACAAATGGGTTCAAAATAGAAAAAGAAGACGTTTTTAGAAATTTGGAAAATAATTGTAAAATAAATAAATTTTCACAATTTTTTTACATGATAAATTTTGCATACAGGCATTTTTTTAGTAAGACGATTGGCAGTCAAATATTTCCAAAATCGTATAAGAAAAAAATTTCCATATCCAGTATTAAGCATTAAGTATTTTTTATAAATGTTTGTTATATTAAGGGTGGTTTTTTATTATTCTTGAAGATGAAAATGGTCCTAATAACTCAAATTCATTAAGTGCATTTATCTACTCTAGGTAGACTGTTTTGAAGAATCTGATTGTTTCTAAATTTTTAATAATATTTATGTCAAAGCCTACAAAAGAAGTTAATAATTTGTCATTAATTAGGAGTTCTACACTTTTTCACTTACAGAGTTGCGTGTCATGTTGTCTATATTCAGAAGCACTTACAAATGAAACAAATAAGAAAAAAGTATAGCTTATCAAATAAGTAAATTAAGAAAGTTATAAACTATTAAAAAATGATATAATATTCTTACCTTTAACTCTGCCATTCTGCAACGTTCAAGATATAAACGATAGATATAAACAAACGAGATTTTAAAATATTTCTGTTGTTGTATCAGTATGGTAATGAGAATAACATGTTTACAAGAAATAATAATTTAAGGTATGTAATCAACAACATAATCCTGTTTTTAATATATGTATTTTATAATTTTTAATGTCGAACAAAATCATTTTCTATTTTAATTAACACTAAATTCCATTTCGTATTATATATTATTTATAACAAAATTTATATTCGCTTCAAAAGCGGATTTGTAAGTACCTTATTATGTGGCTGAAGACAAACAGAAACCACTTAAAAAATCGTGTATTCCACAATTATGATTGTTACAGATTGAAATTAATAATGATATTTACGTACGAATTAAGGAATTGTCGTAATACAGGTTCTTTCCAATCGGGTTCGGATTTCGGAGATTAATAATTCAGGAGGTTTGGAAACGGACAGGATTAACGGAATCAGTGGAAATGGTGTTAAACTAAATCAGACCACGTAAGAAAGCCGCTAGCGGAGATTGCCCTGCCTGTAGTTATAGACGATTCAATTTCGAGCAGGCCGAAGCGGCCGCGCTCTCTGCTTCCCCCACCACCACCACCCGTACGATTTTATTGAATTTCTCGCTTGCATAAATAACTTTAAACATGTTTTAAAGTAAGTTGCCAATGAAGAAAAGTATTGTAATCTTAGACCTGGTAAGTACTCGGAATACCAAAGGTATTTTTCGAAAAATTAGCCCGGATGTCCCAGTACATTTAGTGTAAATGACGGCTATAACTACGTAACTAATTGATCAATCGTTCCTTTTTTTTTTTTTAAAGAAGCGTCTTTCCAAGAACTTTTAAAACCTGCTTTAAAAAATTTGATTTGATTGAATATTCACAAAGTTATTCTAATTGTTTATAAGTACAAAAATTCGACCAATGTTTAAACAAGCGCCAGAGCTCTCCTAATTGACGGATTCGAATTTTTCAAAAAAAGTTTGAAAGCTTGAGAGCCCTTCTATATGTGATTAAATTTTCAAGTATCTAAGGGCCTTGGTTTTTGCTGTGCAAAATTTTGAAAATTTGCAAATTTTTTTTCAAAATCTGGATTGCAAAATTATTATGCAAAATCTATCGAACCGATTTTGATGAAATTTGGTGTGATGATTCTACATAACATGAAGTTTTCTTGAGCCAAGTATAAAGGTCCTACACCCAATTTAAATACACCAAAAAAATTCCCTAAAAAGTATTGTTTTTTAACCCCATTTTTGTGATTTTTTCGATTTTTACCATAATAATCATGATTCATTCGATTTGTAACCAGTCATGTATTGTAAAAAATTTAATTACAAACATTTTTTTCCTTTTCCATTTTCGCCTAAAATCAACTCTTAAAAAGATACATAATTAAATAGGAAGAAAAATATGACATTTTTCCAATTTTTTTAACATATTGTGCCGTCAAAAGTTAAGCCCACGTTTGTTTTTATGCGCATAGAAAAATTTTCATTTCTAGTGATATTTGAAAGCCAAAAAGCCAAAAATCTCCGTGGATATACGATTCACCCAAACCAAAACAGATACCGCCTGGTCTATAAGTAGTTTATAGAGTTTGAGAAGTTAACAGTGAAAATTAGCCACTCTTGAAGAATTTACGATAAAACAGGGGGTTCCACAAAGATATCACCTACAGTATTTTCTACTATGATATCTATACTTCAAACATTCCAACAAATTCAAGATCTTACGTGCCGCAGTAGGTAGATGATATGAAAAAAAACAATCGACAAATTACAAGACCTGACAAATGTCACTCAATCGTAATGGAACAATGCTATCTTTCCAGTTTATTCCAATTTCATCATTCCAATTTATGGTTTTCAAGTCAAACTGACTCCAACCATCTCCATAAGAAATCAATAGAGAATACCAAATCACCAAATATCTTAGAATACTTTTACACAACATGTAATAACTTTAAAACGTTATGCCTAATTATATCCACATTAAAACTCTTCAGTAGGTATGTAAAACTTACCACCAAGATATATAAAACTATCTGCAGACCGCTTGGACTATGAGCATACTCTTTATTTGAAGAGCCATAACCAATGAAAAAGATACTCTAAGTTGCAGATACGTCATCTCAGAATCATAACCAGGGGGTCTGATTAACCCTCTACACATCTATTGAATGAATATTTCTAGTTTACTACAGATATTCGACCTATCTATTACAGACTGCAAAAACTTTCCTGGAAACTTGCTATGAGTAGCTACCTAGAAATACTAGTACCTACTCAGTAGCAGCTAGTGAAAGTTAAAGTCGTTTTGATAATGAAGGGTGGGATCCATAAGGGGATGATTTTTAGGCTCACAAAGCGGCTCATGACGTAAACATTTGGAATGAAATATGCGATATAAAAATTAAACTAAGGGTAGCCTCGCCTTAGATCTCGGAAAAGGTTGTTCATACCTATATGTATGTACAAAATATTTTTTCCATACAAATAGACGTAG
This sequence comes from Anoplophora glabripennis, assembly GCF_000390285.2. Taxonomy (NCBI): domain Eukaryota; kingdom Metazoa; phylum Arthropoda; class Insecta; order Coleoptera; family Cerambycidae; genus Anoplophora; species Anoplophora glabripennis. The sequence goes on along the minus strand of NW_019417337.1, from coordinate 88,175 downwards.
GTATTCTTATTTTTTACAAAGTTTTCATTTTTCTTAAAGTTACATATAAATACATACATATAATTTTTTTTTCTTTGTGACAGTTCTCTATATAGCTTTATGATATTTTAAACTTCTAAGAGGAAAACGAAGTAGGAGGTATCCATGTTGGTACACTAAACAAATAATTGCAGCTATTAGGGACAAAGAAATAGCTTTCAAAAACTATAAGAAGTATAACTATGAAATATAAGTCTAATTATTTCTTTAATCAGTTTAAGTATTTAAGAGGAAGCCTTAAATCAAAAATTAAGTCAGCTTACGAAGTTTTTATTAGAAATGCAGAAAATAATATCTTAACAGACCCGAACAGCTTCTAGTCATTTGTGCAGCGTAAAAAGGGTAATTCCAGAATACCTGATGATAATTCATATGAAAGTTCTCAAGATATATGCGATGCCTTTGCTAATTATATTAGGACTGTTTACCTTGCATCTGATCCAAAATTTTCTGGCAATCTAAATGTCTCATCATATAATATCAGTAATATATCTCTTAAAAACGTTAGCGAGTTGGACGTTATTTAGGCCTCTAAGAAACTTAAAGACAAAATGACAGCTGGAGTTGATCGCATCCCGAGTTTCCTGCAGACTGCATATGAGTTCTAGCTAAACCGCTCTCACATATATTTAATCTCTTTCAAAAAATAAATTTCCAGACATATGGAAGACAGCTCAAGTATGCCCCATACTCAAGAAATGTGATCCGTTTATTATCCAGAACTATATGGCTATATCATTGTTGTGTAATTTTTCAAAACTCTGAGATAATCTTGTACATTCACATTTAAAATGTATGCGTCACCTGACCAACATGGCTTTATGGAAAAAAGATCTTAAGCTTAACACAATATTTATGTAAATCTCTTTATAAACAAGAACAAGTGGATGTTTTTTATTTCCATTTCCAGAAGGCATTTGATCATATATAAATAAAATAAATAATAATTAAAATACATATTGAAAAAGGTGAGTTTACCTGTACTCGTTAAGATTTCTTTTAACTGCGCTCCTCAAAGTAATCTGAAATTTGTGAGGTTTGCTTGTTTCTTAAAACTTTTGAAAGTGTGTAGGTACTGCATTAGTGCTATGCTATAAGTTTGTAATAGTGTTTGCAGATCGTAATTAAGTGAAATATGTTCCTCTTGTCGTAAATGATAACATTTATCGCAAGTGTGTTTACTGTTTTTATTCTTTTTCGGGCGGACTATTGTAAACTAGTCTGCGTTGTATCCGAATTATTAGTTTCACCATGGGAGAAAGCAATTCCTCTGACAACGACTTGAAATGCAAAAGATATAAGAATCCTGCACTAACAGGAATGAAGTGTAAAAATTGTGGTAAAACTTCTCACAAGAGCTGTCTAAAGATCCTACAAGGTAAACAACAATATACTAAGTTTCTGGGCGATGACAATGTAATTTGTTGTATTGGAAATTCATCAACTGTCTCGACTGGATCTTCGGACATTTTAAACTCTGTTGACAAGCCAGACGACCCAAATATGATCAGAATAGAATATTTGGAAGAAATCATTCGACAGAAGGACTTGATTATATTTAATCAGAATATTGCTATAGAAGCTTTAAATGACAAAATAGTTCTCATAAATTATATAAAAGGCTTTGAGAATTCTTCTAATCTCAATCTTAAAGAACCTGCATCGTCTACGCAAGTTACTGATTCCGTTCATCCCAATACAGGGACTAAAACGAAGAAACCGTCAGTTAATGTTACCAATAAAAAGCAGAAACCTCCTAATAATAATATTCGGGTAGTAAATAATGCGGTTCCTGCCATCACGGGTTCGTCCATTTCAGGAGCAGTACAAAATGTTCTTGCCAATCGTGTGTGCAAAAATATTATAAATTTGACTAATGATGTTGAAGATAATAGAGATGATACTACTCGCTTAAAAAGAAGTACGCCGAAACCTAAAGCAAGAAGTATTTTAGTGGGCAATTTGTCTGACACTGAAAACTGTCCTCTGAAAGCTGCAGCTCCAGCCGTTGCTCTTCGACATTTGCACGTAATAAACCTTGATCCATCAGTTACTGAAAATATCCTTGTGGATTACTTAAAACAATTTGTACCTGGAGTGAAAGTTATGGGGTTATCATCAAGGAGCCCCAGCAATTACTCATCTTTTAAAGTATCTGTACCTACGTCTGAAGCTCAACTCATCCTGAATCAAGAAATCTGGCCGAAAGATATTTTAGTGAATTGGTTTTTTCCGTCGAGAGATCCCGAATTTCCACGGTTCCAAGAAAGCAAAATTAGTAGGCATTCCTTTTCTATTCTTGGTATTAATGTCCAAAGCTTAGCTAATAAAATTGATGAGTTAGATTTATTTTTGTATGAAAACTCATTTGATATTCTCTGTATTTCAAAACATTGGTTGCATAAAAATCATTTATCAAATATCAACATAAAAAATTATGAACTAATCTCCTGTTATTGTCGTCCTAATAAGAACCAACATGGTGGAGTGGCAATTTTTTCCAATTCCAATGTTTTTCTTAAATCTGTAAATGTTGAAGACTTTTGCCTCTCTGTTCATGCAGAGTTTTGTGCTGCGGAGATTGTCAATAAAAATACTGTAATCGTAAGTCTATACAGGTCATCTACGTCAGGGGATATAATTTTGTTTAAACGCTGTTTTGAAAAACTTATAGATTGTTTGTTATGCAAATATAGATATATAATAATATTGGGAGATATAAACTTGGACCTTGATGCCAGCACTAAGCATAGCAGAGATACTTATATGTAATACTTTATCTATGTTCGGAATTTCATACCTAATTAAGGAACCTACTAGAATTGTTGCGGGTAGCAGTTCCTGTTTGGACACTATTATGACAAATTTTGAATCCGATAGATTAACTTTTGGTACATGTAATCCTCATTTGGCAGATCATCTTGGAATTTTCGTCGACGTTCATACAGGTACGGAAAGCACTAGCAATACTTCTGGTGAAACTAGAATTATTTCTAGAAATAATATTTATGTATTTGCGAGTAAGGTGGGTGAAATAAAATGGGACCATAATATCTTTAATTATAACTGTTCTGAGAACGCTAATATTATTTTAGACACTTTATGTAATATTGCAGAAACTGTTTTCCCTTTAAAATCTGTACAAAATAGCTCGAAGGGAATCAGATGGTTCAATGGCAGACTCCGTGAGTTGCGTCGTGAATTATATCATGCTAAGGCTGTTTTTTGACAATGAAAAATCGGTTGATACTTGGACGACATACTGTGATATCAGAAANTGACCCCCCATAACTCCGTTAGGGGGCACATTAGGAAAAAAAATTATAGGAAGGACTAGTTTTATTTTGACCTCCCCTATACACTCCCGAGAGATTAGGAGGTACTTACCGGACACCCTGTATGTAATACTTTATCTATGTTCGGAATTTCATACCTAATTAAGGAACCTACTAGAATTGTTGTGGGTAGCAGTTCCTGTTTGGACAATATTATGACAAATTTTGAATCCGATAGATTAACTTTTGTACATGTTATCCTCATTTGGCAGATCATCTTGGAATTTTCGTTGACGTTCATACAGGTACGGAAAGCACTAACAATACTTCTGGTAAAACTATAATTATTTCTAGAAATAATATTTATGTATTTGCGAGTAAGGTGGGTGAAATAAAATGGGACCATAATATCTTTAATTATAACTGTTCTGATAGCGCTAATATTATTTTAGACACTTTATGTAATATTGCAGAAACTGTTTCCCTTTAAAATCTGTACAAAATAGGTCGAAGGGAATCAGATGGTTCAATGACAGACTCCGTGAGTTGCGTCGTGAATTATATCATGCTAAGGCTGTTTTTTGACAATGAAAAATCGGTTGATACTTGGACGACATACTGTGATATCAGAAAAACATATAAAAAAGCTTTAAAATATGAAAAACGTAATACTTACTGTAATGAAATTTGTAATTCTAATAATAAAGTTAAAACAATATGGAACATAGTAAATAATGAAAGAAAAGCTAATAGATCAGTTCTTAATTCAAATGTTATATCTTCTGATGATTTTAATGTGTATTTTTCTAATATTTGCAACTTAATTCTTCAATCAATTGATGATACGGTTATTGATCCAAGACATTTTTTATCTAAGGATGCAATATCTAATTTAAAAGATTCAGCTGGTCTAGACTACTATTGTTTAAATAGTTTTATGATTAAGGTATCTCTGGAATCGTTAATTGAACCCCTGATCGTACTATTTAATAAATGTGTCAACGAAGAAGTATGGCCGGAGTCATTTAAAATTTCTAAAATCCTTACCTTGTATAAAAAAGGTGACAGGAATTGTCCAGATAACTTTAGGCCTATAGCTACTGTACCTGTTATTAGTAAACTTTTTGAGTTAATCATAAAACATAGATTAGTTAGTTACTGTGAAAGTAATCATATTTTCTCGGATTTCCAATTTGGTTTCAGAAAAGGTAGATCTACTCTTAAAGCTTTATTGGTAATGATTGATGCTATAGTACAGGGTTTTGATGAGGGTGTCCAATCGAATGCTTCGATGTGTGACCTCTCAAAAGCTTTTGATTGTGTCAACGTAGACATTTTGTTACTTAAGTTGGAATATTACGGGATCAGAGATGGTATGCTTGAATTACTTACTTCCTACCTGACCAACAGGCAACAGTATGTATGTTTAAATGGTTATGACTCTAGCTTGCTCCCCGTTCAAAATGGTGTTCCCCAGGGTTCTGTCCTGGGACCCATTTTGTTTCTTTTATATATAAATGACTTGCCTTACTGTGTGGGGGACGCCTCCTGTTTTATATTTGCAGATGACACTACGCTAATTACAAAAGGTAACGACTTAAGTTTGGGCAGTCTACAACTTGCTAAAAATTGGTTTTGTTCAAACAAATTAAAACTCAATGAGTCCAAAACCCAAAATATTACATTTAGCACCGACAAATGCCTTCATAAATCTGATTGCAAAGTTCTTGGTATAACACTTGATAGTAGATTGGAATGGTCATCTCACGTACATCACCTTAGCTCAAAGTTGTCATCTCAAATATTCTGTCTGAGGCAGTTGGGACGTTTCCTCTCAAGTAATGTATTACGAACGGTATATTTTGCAATTGTTCACAGTCACTTAACATATGGTATTACGTTATGGGGCAACTCAAACGCTGCGAGTAAGATATTCGTTTTACAAAAGGCAGCGGTCCGTTTTATCGATGGTGCCCCTTATGGAACCCCTTGCTTACCACTGTTTAAAAAATTTTGTATTATGCCTCTACCAAGTANATATTTTTTTCTGATATTGTTTCTCTTTTCAATAATGTTTAAATTTCTGTGATGTCTAGCAAGAGAAAAAAGTTATGAACCAAACAAATTTTGAGTTCTAGGTAAAGTGCCCTCTAGCGGCGCATAATGAAACTTTTCTCTGACTGGTCCAATAGAGCTTCATCTACTTAGTGGGTGTGCCAAATGAGAGACTAATCGGACATGAATTAAATAAGTTATTTAAATAAAAAAATTAAAACAAAATTGAACTTCGACAAGCTGTAACTTGCAAACAATTGACAATTCGAAACAAATTTTCATTACATACTGCTATAATTTTAATCCATAGAATCACCTCCCGGAATTTCCTGACGGAGTTTCAACACAACATGTATTTCCCTGCAGCTGCACACGCTAAACTTTATTAACGATTTCTGTTACTTCGGCTTGTGGAAATCGGCAGATTATATTTTTCCCGTTATCCTTGAATTATTTCCTTCAAAATAAAAAAAAATCGACCGCGCTCGAGAATGTCGAGGTGACGTTTTTTTTTGCAACTTTGTGACCTTCCGACTGCCTTACGTCACGCTCAAATCGTCAGATTATTGAAATGCACACTTTTCAGCATGTAATTAACCCATCATATCTTAATCTGACGCGCTCGAGTATTTCCAACTATCGATTTTTTTTTACTATTCTGATTGGCTGCCCTACACGCGCGGCCTTATNAAATATGCTTAATTTATAATGACATTCCTTCACATTTCAAAAGTTATTCTTTTCAAAAATTTAAGATCCTATAGGCAACTATTATTTGATGATCATTAGTGTTATTTTATGTGAACATATTATATGCAGAGAGAAGGTTAAAATTTCATAAATGTATGTATAAACTATGTCATAGCAATAATTTTCTTTAAATTTAGAGGAAGGACAATTTATCTCAAATAAATTGAACTTCCCTTTTTGTTTTATACTTTTATTTACATTATTATTATATCAATATACCTACTTGTATGAATTGAAAAGCTATAAAGTCGATTATTACTATTATTATTATCATTATCATTATTATTATCATTATCATTATCATTAGCATTATCATTATCATTATCATTATCATTATTATTATTATTATCATGCTCTTTCTCTGCAATTTCAGGTAAGTATCTTCAGCACGGCATTTACTGCAAGTGTCTGATTTAAATTTTCTGTTTTAGGTCCCTACATTCAGCGCCTTCCGGGCTATATGACATGTCCCCAGGATAGCTAACTTTTGTAATTGGAGGTAAAGTTTCGGTGGTAAGTATAATTTCTCCAGATTCTCGCGTAATTTATTTGGTATCTCTCCCATGGCCCCTATTACTATTGGTATCGCAACTACTTTCTCTTGGTTCCAGATCTGCTTAATCTCTGCAGCCAGTGGGATATACTTGCGAATTTTTTCTACCTGTGTGTCTGGAATGTTATGAGCAGCGGGTACAGCTATGTCTATTAGGTAAGTAATTTTGTTTGCCTTATCCTGTAACATAATATCTGGTCTGTTATGCTCTAGTGTGTGGTCTGTTTGTAATGTCCTATCCCAATATATCTTATGTGTCTCATTTTCCATTACTGGTTCTGGCTTGTAATTGTAGTATGGGTGGTGTTCAGTCAGAAGTTTCGCATTCTTACATAGTTCTTGGTGTATTACTTTTGCGACGTTGTCATGCCGTTTCATATATTCTGTTGGGGCAAGAGTGGTACATCTCGATATAATATGCCCTATCGTCTCTGGTTTATTATTGCAAAGTCGGCATTTATCATTGGTTACAGTCTGGTCTTGCATTATGAACTTGCGGTAATTCAGAGTGGGTATTACTTGATCTTGAATTCCCCTTATAAATCCTTCTGTCTCGGCAAACAGATCTCCATTTTCCAGCCATGCACTTGAAGCTACAGCATCGATTTGGTCATTATCCAGAATTGCTGGGTATCGTCCATGTAACTCCTTGGCTTTCCACTGTTGTATCTTTAGTTGTATGGGACTGATTTCTTGTAGAGGCTTATATTCTCTATCTGCTAATTTTAAAGGAGTGAAATTCCTGTCAGCTCTAACTATATTGCGGTGGTAACTGGATATCTCACTCTTTTCATGAAAGAATTTTCTAAGACTGTCAACTTGTTGTTGTTTGGGCTTCTTTTAAGTCTATTATTCCTCGTCCCCCTTTTGATCGTGGCAGGTAGAATCGTTCTACGGAGCTCTTTGGATGTCTGGCTCTATACTTTGGGAATAGGACTCTCACAGCTCTGTTGACTTCTTGAATGTCGGTGTCAGACCATTTAATTATTCCGAAACTATAGGCGATGGTTGGTATGGCGTATGTGTTAATGGCTCTTACTTTATTCCTACCCGAGAGCTGTGTTTTTATAATCATCTTCACCCTGTTCATTAGCCTCTTTCAAATCAAAATCTCTTTCATTTCTTTATGTTTCATTCCTCTCGCTTGATCCAGTCCTAGATATTGATATGTGTCTTCTCTGTCCATGGCCTTTATCATTTTATCAGGTTGTAAATAAAATCCGGGGTGGTTTTCCCATACTCCCTTAGGCATCGCACTAATTTTACATTTGTCAAGGCCGAACTCCATTCTAGTGTCTTCGCTGTATTTTTGTATAGTTTTCAATAGTTCGTTCAGTCCTTGCTTTGATGCGGAAATAAGTTTGATGTCATCCATATATGCCAGGTGGTCAATCTGTTGCCCGTTATTAAGCGTGTACCCTAGTTTCCGTTTATTTAACATTTTTGATAAAGGTGCCAGTGTGATGCGGTACCAAAGTGCGCTCAAGGCATCACCTTGAAAGATACCCCTTTTGATATTAATGTCTCCGATGTTAGTTTGTCCCTGTCCAGATTGTAAATATAGGCATGTTTTCCATTGCGGCATTAAATGTTGCAGTAGACTAATTAAGGATGGATTTATTTTATATATTTTAAGCATTTCAATCAAAAGGGTATGTGGTACACTATCAAATGCTTTCTTATAGTCTATATATGCGACATATAGATCCCTTTTCCGTTGCTTTGCTTCTTCACTTATTATAGTGTCTATGACAAGCTGTTCTGTGCATCCTCTAGATCCTTTTGTAACGTACTTTATATACTTTACTTTATTTTGGTTTTGGTTTTGCGGTGGTGACGGTTCGGTTCAGACGTTACTTATGGCCGCCCCCGGTATACTACCAACTCTAAACGGAATCTTGATTCACAATTGCGAATTCTAATTTACTGGATTTATTGACGTCACTGACGTCCCTATTTGGACGCCTAATTTTATGACGACCCTTGACTACTAGTTTATCGGCAGCGGTGGTTGGCAGCCGGCGGTGGTGAGTGACGTCACAGGAACGTACTCCGGATTAAATCTTTTTGTGCGGTTTTTGTCTCGGGCGCCAGTTTCCCAATCGGTTACGTGGGGGAAACTCCACGTGAAACCTACCCTCGGTTTAGAGTAAGTACTCGGGATAGCTGCAGTGAAGAAAGTTTAATTCCAGGGGTCTGTTATATTTCTCTTAATTTCAAGCAAAGTAGTTCTCTGAGTGTAGTGTTATTTTCCTTTCAAAATAAACGGTCTTATCAGTGTAGGTCACAAAAAGATAAGCGGACCCCTTTTTTACTGATCGGAATTTTATCAACTTTGTCGGCGTTAAGAATGAATACAAACGGGAATTATATTTACTAGATTTATTAATCAGGCCTATTGAATTTGAAACAAACAAACAAAAGTAAAACAGATTCTAATTACAATTATTATTACTAACTAAAACCAGGAATATACAATAAATTTACAAGCGGTGTAAGAATGAAATAAAATGGGTTAGAAATAAAATGGGTTAGAGCAATTATTTGCGACGGGTTTAAAAATGCCGATACGGTTTTCGGAGCTGTAAATAAATACAAATTAGTCAAATATCAGGACACAAAATCGGTACGGTAGAAAACGGAGTCTTTGGCGTTTGGTTTATTTAATAAACAATCTAAGACTTTACGAAACGGTACGCCAGAATAATATTCGGTTTTAAATTTCGGTCGGTGCTAGAAAGGGAAAAATAAGATTAATAAATTAGAGCAATAAATAAATTGTTCCCAATGGTTCTGAAACAGAAAAATAATTACGGGTGACTCTAATTCTACAAATAAATATCGGCGGCAGTTTCTAGCAAAGCGACGGAAATTAAGCGGAAATGCGACCAGCCAGGAGAAAAAGCCAAGCAAAGCGGTTTATATCAGGCACAAATAAGCAAACGGTAATCAGGAAAATGATGTTGTTGGTAAACAGGAGGCAAAGTCTGGACGAGGTGCGAGTTCAAATGCGGGGCGGCCGACAGACTTCTCCCGGAAGCGGTGGGTGGCCCAGCCAAACTTCGGGGGTCTATCCGTCGTTGCACAGCCGACACACAACGTCTTCTACTGGCGGTGGGTGGCCCAGCCAAACCAGCAGTTTCGGTTATTGTGCCCTACAGCGTTTATCTAGCTTGGGCGGTGGGTGGCCCAGCCAAACCTTCGCCGACAACGCTGCTGCTGTACACTTCGACACCTTCACGTCTTCTACTGGCGGTGGGTGGCCCAGCCAAACCAGCAGTGTCAGTAAAGGGGCTCACAACGTTTGTCGAACGAGGGCGGTGGGTGACCCAGCCAAACCGTCGCCGATAACGCTGCTGCCGTACGGACCTGCACTCAACGTCTTCCACTGGCGGTGGGTGACCCAGCCAAACCAGCAGTTCGGTCGATGTGACTAACAACGTTCGTCGAACGAGGGCGGTGGGTGACCCAGCCAAACCTTCGCCGACAACGCCGTGGTCGTACTGTCTTGCCAGAGTTCAAAACGGCCAGACTTGTACCATAGCAGGACAAGTGAAAATAGGAAAATACAATTTGCTTACTTATTCCGGACGGTTGCTTCTGGCGGCTAACTCCTTGGGTCGGATGGCGGTCTCAGGTCGGTCTTCAGGTTCTCGGGGTGGTCCTCGGGTTGGAACTGGAGCTCTTCGAGTTCTGGCAGCGAACTCCTTGGGTCGGGTGGCGGTCTCTGGTCGGTGTTCAGGTCCTCGGGGTGGTCCTCAGGTTGGCGTTGGAGTTCTTCGAGTTCTGGCAGCGAACTGAAGATTCTCGTGCAGGATCATTGGTTTTATTGCTACAATCCCCCCTTGACTAGACAGGAGTCGTGGTGGGATTATGCGCGCGGCCCTCGACAAAGTGGGGCAACGGACGGTTTCGGCTCGACTCGCGGTTAATTGCTCTCACCCAATTAAACTAATTGCATAAATAAATAACGGAACCCTTACGAAAAACTTGGAATGAATAATGGTTCATTACACATCCTTTTTGTTCTTCAGGGAGTAGTTTATTCCTCTCAAGGTGTTGATATATTTGGGTGCATAGAACTGATGTTAGTACTTTATATAGTGTTGGTAGACAAGTAATGGGTCTATATTTTGCAGGATCTCTAACAGATGGGCACGATTTTGGAAGGAGATAAGTCGTACCCATTGTAATAAAAGCTGGAATTTGTTCTGGGTTACGAATACAAGATGTGAGCAGATTCGCTAGGGCATTATGGGTTACGTAAAATTTCTTTAGCCAGTAGTTATGGATTCCATCTGGGACTGGTGCCTTCCAATTTGAGGTATTATTGATTGCTGTTCTCACATCTGCTTCAGTTATGGTATTGTACATCATTATCGGTACTTTATCGGCATTTTTCATCTCATTCTTAAGCCACTTCGCTGTTGGATTGTGGGTCTCTGGATTTTCCCATATATTGGCCCAATATGTTCTGGCTTCTCCTATTTCTGGTAGCTTGTTATCTTCGCTGTATATCCGGGATATATTTCGGTAGAATTGTCTTTGACTCGTGCAAAAGAAGTGATTTTGTGTCTTTCTCAAATAAGATTCTCTATATCTTTTCAGACGATTTGAATATACAGACAATTTCTGCTTTAACTTATCTAGGATTTGTACAGTTGTTCGATTTTCTTGGTCACTATGTCTTTCTATTATTTGACGAATTTTATTAGATAGTTTATTTCCCAGACAGCACCATATATTCTGAGAATATTCTCTAAACCTTCTAAAAAGATTATATATATTGTAGTATAACAACCCTACGTTCGACAAAAAATAAGTAAACGTAGTTGTGGCCAAAAAGATGTGATCGTCATAAGGACTACCTACGTTGTGTGTATCTATTTTTTTAATTTACCGGAAGGCGCTGGCTACTAACTTTGTAGAGGGGATGTATGGTTTAATTATATAAAACAAAAGCAGAGTAAATATACATAACCTTTATTTACGTACAATCGAAATTAAACATGTGACAAATAACAAGAACAACAAAAACACCAACAATCATTTAACATAAAATGAGAGTGCCAGGCTCACCTAGAGCTCCTGCGGGGAAAGAGCATGGCAGAGAAACCCACGATCGTTGCTCTTACCACCCAAATATATTATACAAAAACGACCACTAACCAAAGGAATAAATGAAGATCCTTTGCTAATGATAAATAAGTCCTGTCTCATTTAATGTGTCACTAAATGTCATCTGTTACCTCATATTAGTCATACACACTTCCAAGTAAAACTGAAGAGGTTTGGTGTTAGTTAGCCGGCAGAGCCGGAAGGTACTGGAGTCCCATACGGGAGGCAATCCAGCTATAGTTGAGATTTCGGAAGATCCTTCATAACACTGGAGTCCCATACGGGAGGCAATCGAGCTTAATCCAGATTCGTTCCGCACGGGCGAAAATGTTAGTAAACTCAACAAGGCTCGTATAGACGTATGACATAAAGTGAGCACAAGAAATCAAAGAACAACCTAATCATGATAAAACAAGTTAAATGTGAAACAAAGAGGTCGTTAATGCAATATCTGGGCAGTCACGACAATATACATATTTTAACATGTAATAAATAATGAGCAATCGTTAATAATAATTGTAACAATTTTATCTTAGAAAAATATACGCCCCTGAGCGTAAGACAATGAAGGCTAAACATATACAGAATTATTATCATGAAACATCTATATTTTACGTATAACGTAATCGTGGCAAAAACAAGTTAGATGTGAAACAAAGAAGTCGTTATTGTAATGTCTGGCAATCAGGACAATACATATATTTTTAACATGAAATAAATAATGGGCAAACTTTAAGTATAATTATAACAATTTTACCTTAGAAAAATATATGCCCTTGAGCATAAAGCAATGGAAGCTAAACATACAAAGAATTATTATCATGAAACATCTATAACCATCACAATCATAAGATTACATAGAACAATTAACAACAAAGTACTTAAAGAATATTACCTGCTAACTAATAACACTTTAAACACTTAATTTTACACTACTTTGTCACACTGCCCGCCGATCGTCTTGCTACCTATCTGCACACTGTTCTCACTTCAACTGCCTATCTTCAACTATTTAGGCTTCCTTCCAGAATTTCCTACCTAAGTGCCTGTTTTTTGTGCTTCCTTCTATCGACCGTTAATATTACTTTTTCATTGTTATACAACACCTATGTAGCAGGTGACGTGGAAGTTGATAAGATAAGTACGGTTTTGCACAGACGCCCCTTTGGAAGATAGTGATGAGACGAACATGGCTCAGAAATATCTTTCAACACACAAAAACGGACTTTCCTTTCATTTGAATGAATGTCGCAGAAAGTGTAAACATTTGGAAATGGTTTGTCTGGTACGTACTTTATACGGTCCAGAATATAACGGGTAGAATTTGTAAATAATGTTCTTCGTAGCATCAGAAACACGATCTTCACATAGAAGTTCTAGATCTCTGACCAATACCGTTTCAAATGAGACATGCTTCTTTGACAAACGTCGTTCTGCATAGACTCCACATTTCTAGGCATGACTTTGACCAAACCAAATCTCGACAGGAACAATAAGAGGCGGTCAGTAGACGTATCTGTTACCTCAGCAACGGTGACCATAGGTGGAGGTGGCTTAAGTGCTGCTATAGGTCCTTTAGCTGGCTGACTCGGTCGCCCTTAGCTGGAAATGCCTACTCTGCCTCTGGGTTCGTTAGGAGTACTGAAGTTGTTACTAATGCGTCCTGGCTGTGTCTGCTGTTAAGCTACTGCTGTGACTGTTACTGCTGGTGCGGTTGCCGCTCCCACTTTTGCCTCTGCTCCTGCTGCTGCTGCTGCTGCTGTTGCTAGACACACAAAAAAAAATACAGCAGTATCATGCTATAACATAAACATCCAAACATCCCCATAAAGCTTTCACTGTACAGCGCCTATCCTGGTCACGGCACCATTCTGTAGTATAACAACCCTAGGTTCGACAAAAAATAAGTAAACGTAGTTGTGGCCAAAAAGATGTGATCGTCATAAGGACTACCTACGTGGTGTGTATCTATTTTTTTATTTTTAATTGACCGAAAGGCGCTGACTACTAACTTTGTAGAGGGGATGTATGGTTTAATTATATAAAACAAAAGCAGAGTAAATACACCTAACCTTTATTTACATACAATTCAAATTAAACATGTGACAAATAGAAAGAACAACAAAAACATTAACAACCATT
>NW_019417337.1:64409-73681 GCF_000390285.2 Anoplophora glabripennis | reverse complement strand
ATAACCTAATTACTGTATTTTCTAAGATGTATCTATAACTACGTTCGGTATGAAAAAACTTTTCTCCTTGTGCTGCTATCAGTAGGTACTTGCAGAAGTATCTTGACTAGATGACAATTCACTAAAATAATAATATAGACTGCCAGGGAAAATAATATTTATTTAAAAAAAATAGTATTAACAAAATATTAAATTACCAATGGTTCTGGTTAAGCTTAGAAAGCTCTGCCATATCATCTAATGACATCGATGAAGTAAATGGAGCATTTTTTTGTATGTTTCAACTAAACTTGTGGATGGAACGTCGGCTTTATTAGTTAAATAGACCTAAATTTGGAATTGCATCAGGCTTTAGGCGAATTTGACTTCCAGCATTCAGAAAATCTTGTTTTATTTCTGTGACCATTTAAATTCGTGACTCAGACAAGTCTCAGACTTTCTACCCATTTTATAAACATATCACCACTCGAAAAGCTGCAAGATTAATTAAACAGTTGTTGCAAGAAATAAATTCATAAAACCACTCTTACCGATGAAATGTAATACCTTTTGGTTTAAAACGCCTATGTAAAAAAGCACTCCTTCACAGCAGACGATATAACAAAAAACAATAAAGGATAAATGTTTTCATTAGTGTAGAAACGATGCATTGAATATTAAAAAACGCACAGCGCCAATTTGCCGCCCCAGGCGTAAATTATACGTATATAAACAAATAGTAACTAATAAATAATTCACGAAACATAACCTTGCTCACTCCTCAAAAATCAAAACAAAACAAATTCATGTTCAAAATGGCGGCACTGGTAGTGTCCCTCGAAAATAAGATGCGCAGAAGTCAATGAGCTTTTTCACTACTCTATATCTCTGGTTTAAGCCTGTGCGATACACGGAATAACAAATCGATTTTCGATTCGCCAAAAAAATCGATTCGTATCGATTAATCGAATGTATAGTTTTGTGAATCGAATCGATTAATTAAATCTGTACAATAAATCGATATATCGATTTGAATTGATTTATATTTTTGAATCGATCCACCGAAAACATCAAATTGAAATATCGAACTGATCATCTAAATTCAATCGGAACATCTAATTGTCGAGTTTAATTTATTTGAATCGATAGTTAGGCGTGGAAAAAATTGTATACCTATTGATTCGAATCTATTTGTATTTTTGAATCGAATAGAATAGAAGGGGATGAAGGAATATTTAATTGTAATAAAACAATAAAACATCAATGTGTTTGTTCCCAAACATATAGGTACTTAGACAAATAAATAGATAACTCAGGTATTTGGTAGGTTATGATACTACCTACTAACAATTAGAAACAACAGTGATTTAAGCTTTTGACAGTAAGTTTAACTTACTGTCAAAAGTTTAAAACAATCGTTAAATTACAAAGTAAGCATTAGCCGGAGGAAGCAACCTATTTATTATTTTTGATAAATATTGTCAGGCAAATAAAAGGTTGTTAAACATTTAAATTAATATATTTCGTATTGAATGGTCTGAATAGGGATCCTATAACCATATGTATATGAACAACTAGTGATGATTTCAATAAATAAATTACATTTTTTATTGGATTTGTTTTTATCTTTTGATTTCTAATAATGTTGTTTTTGTTTTATTCCTTTATTTTCAATGAAAAATTGTTAACTTTGTTTCATTGTTTAAGATGTTTATTTATTTTTGTTAATTATATATATGCACAGAGAATAAAATAATTGAGTTGGACAAAAATTTGTAATTGTTGTGTATGATACCTAGTACACTACCAAATATATGAGATACCTACTTATTTGCCTGAATTCATGACACAGTCAAGGTAGGTAAGTCTAGGTGGTAGAGCGCTGTTTGAGAAACTGTATCGTATTTTGACTATAAGATTCAAGATGCGATACAGTTTCTCACAACCTTAAGATCGCTAAGTTAGGTATGCTTGTGCAAATGGACCTAACCTCACACTAGAATATTATTATATATAACAATAAACAGATATTTATTTATTTATATTTACCAAATTCCAGTAAAATTAAGAGTGTAGAGACGTTTCCAATAGGCATAATACTCGTAACCATGATATTATCTAGTAATAGTATCATGACTCGTAACTAATAAATACAAGGTGTCCCGTTACTTGATACAAAAAAGTCGAGTACAGATAGATGAACTCAAAATAATATCAGTACTTCATATAAATTTTTTTCATTCTGGCCTTCATTAACAAGTTACGGGCCCTCAAAGGTGAAAATTAAACAGTTATTTTTATTTAGTCTCTAAACCATTAACTTCAGCATGATGCAAATAAAACACATTACACATACATGCGTACAGCTTGTTTTTGATGTTGTAAGTGAAACTTCATCCAGAACACCAGGGACGGACTATGCCCAATGGTTAACAACCCAGAATTTTTGCATAAATGACAATCGCAAACTGCCTGCATCAAAAATAAGTTCCCTGAAGAATTTTCCAACGATAATACCCTCTTGGTTTAACTCGGTAAAATTAACTGTTTAGGAAATATTTGTGATTTTATGTCAGAGTGCACATCGAGCGGCGCCTCCGCCATTATTTATTTTCAGTTTTTAATTGCATTTAATTACTATGTTGGAAGCATACATATTTTTAAAATAAGAGCCGAGAAAATCTTACTGTCTGCTAATGTAATATTCATTAACAAATTTTTACAAACACACTTTACACATAACACAAAATAGAAAATTAAAACAAGAATAAGTTAAAATTAAAAAAATAATTTAAAAGAAAGACAACTATCAAAATACATTTTCAATTTGGACATCTTCCACCTCCACATATCCTAAGGCTACGAATGTTATTTGTTTGTACACGAAAAAGGGTAATAATTTAATAGGTCCATTCGTTTTTGAGGAACCCAGACATCACCATATATTCTGAGAATATTCTCTAAACCTTCTAAAAAGATTATATATATTCTGAATAAACCTAGAATATTCATAGAATGTTAATATGCTTATAAAATATTCGTAGAAGATCCCTTTTTAAATATACATATGATATTCTCCATAGATATGCTAATAATAATATCTCAGGAATATTCTTCAACTAATATTCCTAATACATTCTCAATAGGATATACGTAGTTTAAAAAACTGTAATTTTTATTTAATAGGCAATAAAACTGAATACCTATTCTAATTTAATAATTTGGGGACCCTATTTAAATCGAATTTGCGCTTATTCCAATTTTATGCAAAAAGTTGAAAATTAATCAAAATATTATGTTGTTAATGTTGGTAGTACCTGTCGTATATTTTGTATTTGTAGTTGCCAGTTAGTAATTCATTGCAGTTGGTTAGCATTGTTAGCAATGTTAGGTTAACATTGTTCTTGTCCATCAATACAATATATTATAATTTATACCGAGTACAATTTAATCAATTTACAATAATATGTGCTGCATAAACAATGAATTATTATTATTAGTGTTTTGTATTTTGCACAAAGCAGGTTTAATGATTTGTGGTGTTTGGTATGCTTAAAATTGATTAGAATTAGAAACTGACAAAATGGCAGAAAGAAGAAAGGAGACCATATAAACTACAAAGTAAGTTTTATTTAAGGCTATACTATTATTTGTTTAAATTAACGAAATGACAAGAAAACGAAATAAAATGTGGTATGTATTGGCAGTTTCATAGAGATTAATGAAGTTACAACAAAACTACCTTCATAAAATTCATTGGAAAAGAACTCATCTAGTGGAAGTGTCACTAAGCCTAAATCTTTGCAAAATTCCGTCCTAGAACTATCTCTTATAAAACCCAGAAATACATTATAGTCCTAGTAACACTGAGATTGATACGTTATTTGCTGAGATCTTAGTCAATCTCTCAGGTATATAGAACTGGCTTTAGTTATAAAATGAGCTTGGGCCAATCACTTCTTGTTTTCATTTTTTACACTTCTAACGTTTATTGTGGTGGAGAAAATAGGAATACATTTTCTACTAAAAGTTAAAGAAGTACGTTCAATTGAAAATAGTAATGATATCAAAAATGTAAAACCAAAGTGGAACCGTTTTATCTAGAAAGGATGAATATTATTAGTTCAAATTTTTTTCACATATTGACATACAGTCCAGCAAAAAGAAAATGCAAAAATATATATTTTTGTTTCAGAATTGGTAACCGAGAAGAAATAGACTGAGAGAGATGCCAGAAATGTTATTAGTGAAAAAAATAAAATAAAATAAATAGTTAACGAATTTATTATTAAGAGTAGTTATTACCCTCGTCCCGTATTTTATATTTTTAGCCATGAATATTAGTCTAATTAAATGGGCCTTTAAATCGCAATTTTGATCAACTTGCCTGAATTTTTTATATAAGTTAGTTTAAGGTATATAATAACAATTAAATGACAGTAATTTTTTTTTCAAATAAAAAATTCAGGCAAGTTGACCAAAATTACGATTTAAAGACCCATATAATTGGACTATATTCACAGTAAAGTTTAAAATATAGGTTCATAGAACATTACTAACATGTTCAGAGAACATACCCAGAAATATTCATGTAATATCTATCATATTCAAATTGACATCTATAATATATTCTAGGTACATTCTTATAATAATCTGACTAATTAAATATTGTACCAAGTATATTCGTTTAAGAATATTTTGATTTTAGATATTCTATATATATTCCTTGAATATTTGTGAATATCTAAGGAATATTTCAAAATGTATATTCTAAGTTTATCTGAGATATTCCAATATGATGATTCTATGAATATTCTCAAAAGTATAAACATATTTAAAACAGATTCTAGGAATAATCAAATGTTCTAAATCGAGTATACTTGGATTATTCTGGGAATATATATTTCTGTCTGGGTTGTGGGCATATCAGTCTGTATGTATTGAGAAAGTTGCCCTATTGACTTTCTCCAGGTCATCAATTTTTCTTTCGATTCTGATTTCCCATCCTGGCTTCCTTATGTTTACGCCTATCTCTTTTCTGAATGTTCTCTGGTCGTGTAGTTCTATCACAGTGCATGCTCCTGCATAAACAAAGTTATTATAGTCCTGGAGGTTGCTTATTTCTTCTAGTTTGTCTATCATTATTCAGTTTATTCGTTTAAGTGTATCGGTGGTCTTTTTGTTGGTTCTCAAGTGTGATAATTTAGGCCTACTTAAGGGGTCCATTCCTCGAGAGAGGATTAAGTTTTTCTCAAAACAATGTATCATTCTGTTTGTTTCTATATCCACTTCTTCAATTTGATTGACTATTCCTCCTAATTCCTGTTGTTGGTCTGGAGGACGCATTTCCAATTCAATTTCAACATCTCTCCTAATTTCATCTATCCTGTTAACGTTAATTCTATTGTGTGTAAATAATTGTCGTCGTTGGTCTAAGATATTCTGAAGACTTTTCCTCCTGAGAACAGGAAATTTTTCGATCATTATTTCTCTTTCATAAAGTTCGTTACTATAAGGCTCGTTTGTAGTTTCCATTTTGGTGATGACAAGGTAGGTACGGTAGAGGTATTCGTTCATTTCATTTGTCCATCTCATCCGTCTCCTATCATTAATAGTTTCCCCTTGGCTGGGTCGAACATCACGTTCAGCAACACCTTCAGGGTCCGGACTATCTATACTATTCCGATGTCCTTGCTGTACCATGTCCGTTGAAGTAGCGGTTTCCGTTCGCAGGTCAGCGCCGTCATTTCCACTGGTTCCTGCGCCAAGCTGAGAATCATCAGGACGGTTCCGAACAGAAGCAGTCTGGTCCCCTGCCCCGCCCGAATAACGGTTCTTTCGTATTCGCAGTGCCCCTCTACACGCCACATGGGAAGGCAAACCCCAAATGACGATGTTCCCTTTTAGTCGCCTTTTACGACAGGCAGGGATTACCAGGGCTGTATTCTATCCCGGCAGCCCCACGGGTTTATTTTATTTATTATTATTAGTTTCTCACGATATTATCTATCGGTTTCCTTTCTAGATGCGGAATAGCCTCAAGCACATAGAAGGTGTAGGTGGTGGGTTTTAAGTGTCCTGGTAAGTAGTGAGCGTCTTTCTACAAAGGCTACAGGTATCTATGATGACAGATTTTTGTAATTTATTTATAATGTTTTCTTTCAGGTTGATGGATTTTAAAGTCGGTTCAAGATTTTTTATAATTTCTCCAGTTGCTCCAAGAATGATCGGAACTATAATCGTTTGATCTTGTTGCCACATTTCTCGGACTTCTGCTGCTAATGGTAAGTATTTTGTTATTTTTTCTCTGTTTTTCTTTTCCAGGTTTGTCGCGTTAGGGATGGATATTTCTATTAGGTATGTAATACGTTGATCTTTTCGCTGTAGAATATTGTGTTGTATTGGTCTGTCAGTTATTATTTGCCAATTCCAGTAGATCTTCGTTGTTTCTGTTTCTATCACATTCTGAGGGCTGTACTTGCAATATGGGACTTTGTCTATCGTAATTCCTTCTTCTTTGCATATTTCTTGATGTATAATTTTGGCTACGTTATTATGCCTTGTAGTGGCGGCTCGTCAGGTGACGCAAGTGACGCACCGCTTCACCTAAAATTTCCGTTTGGTTGTGCAATTTAAAATTATTTTTAATTTTATATAAATTTTATAATTTAGGTATAATTCTATATTGAAAATGTATTATCTTTGTTTGTTTAATACGCAGAAATAAACAGAATAGTTGCGCGGTAAACGCCTTATAAAAAAACGCCTTCGTTGAGCGCAGACATCTCGGACCATATAGCGTATAGTACACGCAAGTGACGCGGATTGAAACGGTCTGTGTTCTGCTTCTCTTCGTAGCGCTGTTTACGGTGGTTGTCATGGCAACGAAGCGGCCAACGTGGGATTAAACTATGGCATGGAGAACGAGTGATGCAGAAATTGAAGCAGCATCGTCCGTCGCCCAGTTTCAGTTTATACAATACGCGTCGTCCAGTGCACGATTATAACTGTTCTTAGTTAATATTTGTTTTGTATAAATTGTAGAAAAGTTTCTTATGTATGATCCAGTATGTATTCTATTGGAAACGCCATTTTCCAGATGGAAAATTGAGGACAAAAAGAATGTTTAAATTGCGAGAGACCTGTGCCTTCTCTCGATATGGAAAAAAGGGCAAGTCAAAAGACAACGTGTACGTTCGAAAGTTTCGGAATGAATGGTATTCGGAGTATAAGTGGTTGTGTAGAAGTGTTTATTTAAAAAAAACTTTTCTGTATGCCGTATTTAATAATGTAGGCTATTGATTATATCCAAAAAAACAGGGTTAAAAGGAACTATGACGTTCAAGCAAAGTCATTTTAGATGAAAAACACCGCGGAGTGCTATTAAATTAGAGGGTGGAAATTGGAGATGAAAATGCACCCCTTTCAGTTTTTTAATTGTAGCTCGAAAACGAAGCAAAATTTCGCTATAGTTCATAGGAAAAATTATTTAGAGAATTTAATTTTCCATGGAAATAGCTTATTTAAAAAATTTAAAAGGAAAATTTTATGCAAAAAAATCGTTAATAAACAATTTGAAAAAAAGCAAAACATTCGATTTTCTGATTTTTTTTTTTACTTTTTTGCCTCTAGTTTTTTTTTGAGTAAAGATAGGCATTGCTTCATAAGAAAAAAAGTAGATAAAATTTCCTTCAAAACAAGAGGTTGTAAAGTATTTTTGGATGAAAATTGACTGATACATGGCCGCTCAAACTTTGCCAATTTTTCGATTTTCGTTGCGTTTACCCTTATACGTTTTAATTCTCATTTTTTGCAAAAAAGGAAGGAAATAAGACGTTCAAGGATTTTTACCACATGACTTGTTCGGGTCATTAAAAATGAAAAAACCGCGGGGTGCTATTAGAGAGTTGAAATTAAAGATAGGGATTAAAATGCACATTTACAGTTTTTTAAATATAGCACGAAAACGAAGCAAAATTTCGGTATAGTTCATAGGAAAAATTTTGTAGAGAATCGAATTTCTCATCGAAATGTACACTAAATTTTTTGCCCATCAAGGTAGCCCTCTTTTGGGAAAAAAATATTAAAGGCACGGCATTGTAAGAACAAAAATGTATACAGATTTTCTATCGATGAAATGATGATACCTTACAAAGGGACAAAAGCTGGTACAAGAAAACAATATATTAAAAATAAGCCCAAAAAATGGGGTTTTAAATTTTTTATTAGAGCTGATACTTGCCGAATAGTTTATGATATACTGCCCTATGGTGGCGAAAACTCATTTCATCGGACTAATTTCACTGAGTATGAAAATAAATATTTTGGATTGGGACAAAAAGCAGTACTCGAGCTTTGTAAATCGATTCCAAGTAAACCTCTCACGGTTGTTTATTTCGACAACTGGTTTACCTCATTGGAATTAGTGCATTATTTACGCAGTGAATTTGGAATTCTTTCTCTTGGTACTATTCAGCAGAACAGATTACGAGGTTGTGACATCATACAAGACAAAGTCTTGCAAAAAAAGGGAAGAGGATCTCATGAGGTAAAATGTGACAATGAGAAGAAAATAGTAGTTGTAAAGTGGGCAGTCAATAAGTGTGTTACTTTGGCAAGTTCCTTTGTCGCAACAGAGCCTCCAACTGTAGTTTCCCGTTTCAGCAAAACCGCAAAAACATGAATAAATATACCTTGCCCAAAAATAGTTTCTGAATATAACATTCATATGGGAGGTGTAGATTTAGCCGATATGTTGGTGTCTTTGTATCGGACTGGTCTTAGGTCTCACAGATGGTACCTAGCCATCTTTTCTCAGCTACTGGATGTATGCGTCAACAACGCATGGCTTTTATATAGAAGAAATTTATCAATGTCCGATAATCACAAATACATGAGACTTAAGGAATTCAGATATCATATCGCAAAAGCACTTACTACTAAAAATAAAAAAGTAGGTCGCCCTTCAATGCATCACATAGATCAATCTGTTAAAAAAATACAAAGACCTGTTGCACCAAGACCAGAACAAGACTCAAGATTTGATGGAATCCACCATTTTCCAGTAATTATAGAGAAGGGACGTTGTAGACTATGTTCAAAAGGACAAACAGTATTTAGTTGTGCGAAATGTTATGTTCGGCTTTGCCTCACTGATAAAAGAAATTGCTTTCTTGATTTTCACCTGGAAAAATAAAATTTTCATTTAAAAAAATTATATTTCTAATATATGTGACTTAGTTTTAACAATTTGGTTCACTCTGTTTCTTTATTTAGTTAAAAAAATAAAAAAA
>NW_019417337.1:61978-64322 GCF_000390285.2 Anoplophora glabripennis | reverse complement strand
ATTTCGAAATACGTCGGCGAGAGGGACCTATAAGCAACTCAGAACCACCCTCGTTTTTCTTTGGTTGCCCGTCTAAGAGGTTATAAATATTATTATTTAAACATTTAGAGCAGAATTTTCAAATTTATGTCGAAAAAATAAATTCTACCCCATCTAAACGTTCCCGTCCACAAAAATTTCGAAATACGTTGCGAGAGGCACCTATAAGTAATTTATTTAAATAATAATATAGACGGGCAATCAAAGAAAAACGAGGGTGGTTCTGAGTTGCTCGCACATACACGTCGTCGCATACATCCACAAGTACCGAGTCTAGTACGTTGGGTACATTTGTACAAAAATGGAAAGCAAAAGAAAATGTAGAAAAGCGAACCATTTACGTCATTGAGAAAAATCCGAAAATGTATGTAGATATTCCAAGACTATGTTTATAATAAATATGTTGTGTGAAAAATGCATTTCAACAAGACTTGATATATATCTCTTATACACTCTCTATTTATATACTTAAAAATATAGGTATATGATATAGATAAAAGTATAGCAAATATCTACACATTACAGAACATTACCTGTTCTCTCGCAGTGTTGACCTTTTTAAGGGTCTTACAAATTCAGAATTAAATATATCACTTATTATTAACCCTATTGACCTATTTTTTTAAGATATATTTAGGTGGTTAAATACTATCAGAAAATGAAAGAAAAAGTTTAAAATTATATATCACTGAATGGGCCTATTATGTCAAAGTGTTCGATATGTCCACCATTCTCTTCGATGCATTTATCCATACGTTTCATAAAAGATGGCCTCATATTAAATAACATGATTGGTCCAAAAGAAACTGCAGTTGCATTTATTTCTTCCCAAAGTTGGTTGCGAGTATTTATGGGACTTTTATAAACAAGTTGTTTCATTGCGCCCAATACGCCAAAATCGAGAGGATTAAAGTCTGAGCTACGTGCTGGCCAAGGGAAATCACTACCACGACCAATTCAGCGTTCAGGAAAGTTGGTACCTATTTAAATATGTCCTGACTTCTCTCATATAATGAGGAGGTGCACCATCTTGTATAATCCACATATTTTGCCTGGAATTTAGTGGCACTTTTTCCAAAAGATCAATGAAGTCATTTTGTAAAAAATGTAAGTAGTTCTCACCATTCAAAGTATGTGGGAAATCGTATGGCCCAAAAAAATGGTCACCAATGATCCCACACCATACATTTATTTTGAATTCGTGTTGAAAATGTTTTCCCCTTTGAAATGAGGATTTTCAATTTCCCAGATATGATTATTTCTTAAATTAAAAATACCACGGCGGCTAAATGTTGCCTCGTTCGTAAATAATATTCTATTAATAAAGGGAGGTGGGGTCAAGATTTTGCCTATTTCGGATATCACTTGCAAATTGGTATCTTAATGGTAGATCTGCTGGCAATAAATTTTGCACATGCGTAAAATGGTAGGCGTGATATTTATCGAGGTTTAGTCTTTTTAAAACTGAAGTTTTACTGATTCCTAAAGCTGAAGATAACCTTCATGTACTAACTTGAAGATCATCTGCAACGTGAACCAATTTCATCTTCTTGATCAGGCGTAATGATTCTCGGTCGGCCTAAATTATCACGTTTAGGACGAAATGAACTACTTTCGCCTAAATTCCTAAATAGATTTTCAAATGTTTGGTGATTAGGTTGCAGCCTGTTTGAATATCTTCAGAAATATTCCCATTTCGCAGCACGTCCGTTGAAAGTAAAGTAAATAGTAACCATATCTCTCATTTCTGTATTAGAAAAACCATTGACTTTTTCTGCTATTCCTTTTATTTTTTTATTTCAGATAATTATCTGAAATAATCAATTAAAACTTTTTCAAACATCATAGATTATGAAAACAAGAATGTTTAGCTGTTAAAATCATTCGTGACTTCCGTCTACCACGTTACTATTTCTCGTAATGAATTAAAGAATTATGCAGCCGATTTTTAAAATTCGATTATCTCGAAAACCGTTAAGTTTAGAAGTTCAAGTTATTGCGAAAAATAAAATTTGAAATTTCACTTTTAACACCCTGTATCTTTCTTATTATCAATATTTTATTAAGGCAAGTTGGCACAAATCGTAATATTTTAAAGTCACAAATCTATCATACTTCTATGTACAATTACTTAAGGACCACCCTGTATATATTTTAACTACTTTTAAATTACTTATAGTTTTTACCGCTAGGGTTCCTTGTACACCGACATATTTTCATTATTTATTGATTTATTTATCTAATTTAAAGTAGCCTACAATATTTATTTTAAAATTTTTAACACATCACAAAAACGGCATGATTG
>NW_019417337.1:48549-60291 GCF_000390285.2 Anoplophora glabripennis | reverse complement strand
AGCGGCCAAGGCTTGCCTACTGAGGCGAACCAGGGCTGTGCGGCAAAACCGTAGTGGGTTCGAATCCCGCACGCGGCGGGAAAATTCGAAGGAATTTTTCTGTCGTACCCATGGATGTTTGTGATTGTTAAGGTGGAGGGTAGTATGTAAGTTAGCAGGCAAAATGGGCCAAGCATGGCCTAATTGCTAGTAAGCTTCATAACCTTTACCTTACCACCTACAACATGGTCGGCTAAGGGGTTTTCGCATGCTATGGTACCCGAACGAGATGCGTATTGCTCCCGCTGAGTACCATTTCGTAGAAATGCTGATTGTACTGGATCGTCCGTGCCAAGGGTTCCACGTTCCGAGACACCCGAAATCGGAGGTAGGCCGAGTTCGGGACCGGACCGCGAACCGTGGTCGGGCTCATGGGATTCCCCGGACCCTACCACTTGGTACGTAGGTATAACCTCGTTCCGAGTATCTGTGGGTGACCCACTTCGTGGCAACTCGTGAGGGGTACTCGCCTCCATGGGTGCGTCGTGAGGGGTGCTCGAGGTGGTATCAGTAACCCGCGTAGCAGCGGAGCTCAGCGCGTACGGTGCTGTGACTGCGCCGTGCCGCGTACTTCCGCGAACTACCAGCTTCGGCCTCTCAGATTCTCCACTCAGCACCGAGACAGCGTTGGGGAATAAGGCCATTTTCTCTTTCACCCGGAGTGTCGGGAGATCTTTTGCCGGCAAACAGGCGTGAGGGCAGTCTGTGTAACCGCTGGTCTCTCCTGATGGGGACGAGGTCTCGTCCAGCTCAGTCTTGATCATCGAATCACGATCTGATTTGTTATGAGTATCTTCGAGAGCACCAATCCTCGTAGCATTGGATATCGCGTCCCAGGGATACATCTTATCCCGTACGACAATGTCAGAGCAAGCTCCTTTGCTCTGAAGTTCTAGTAGAAACACTGATTCTACTGAAAGGTGGGTCGCTCGAGGGAGCCCTAAGAAGCAAGGACAACTGTTAAAATTTCGAGTACGCCGCCACAATGACGTGCGTACTATAGCTTTGGAGGTCACAAAGATAATGTCTCGTAGCGGTTAGACGAGGAAGGTTGCCTCGACGAGTGACCGCCTAGAGATTTGACGAGGAAAGTTGCCTCGTATTTTCAGAACTCGATGGAGTCTGAATGATAGGACTCATTGGAGCCTATGTGTACCGCTATTCCGAGGTACGAGTCTCTCGATGGAGCCGCCACAATCGGAGACAGGGTCTTCGTCGGAGGTGGTCAGCCCCGGACGGTATCGCAGGTCTCAAAAGGAGCCTGGAGTGTACCGCTGTACGATGCAGGGAGCTATCGAACAGGGTCTTCACCTTAGGTTGGGCTACCTCTGGCGGAATGTCTCGTGAAGCGAGTAGTGGTTTCCAAGCACTATAATTTACCTCGTTAGGTACTTCGTCGAAGGTAGGCAGGCTTGACGGAATCTCGAGAAGCGAGCCTCTGAGCTGTAAGCTCCAAAGGTCTTGAGTTTAGTGTCAGGGTTTTTACACAGTCAAACAGTGGAAGGTATGTTGAAAGATTTATTAGACAGTAAAACGGACAATAAGTTCTCTTAATCAACATACAAAAGTTTTTTTACCATAGATACAATTTATTTCAAATATGCTCTGTCGCTCATTTGCGCGCTATGTACTTCCACTAATGAACTGCAGATGCCGGAAGTCGACGTTCAATCGCTTTCCAGTAAAAGCTTCGGATCTCCATACTTTTGGCGGAGCGCTCTTGAATCGTCCGCCAAAATTTCCAGCAAAAAGCGCCCGTCATCGACGTCGGATCTCGTTTCCCTCTGGCCTCTCCGGATAGTTGATGTCGGCATCGGGGATTTTGGAGTTTTCTCCCATTTTGAGAAAATTCTACCCTCGGTCTCGGCTTAGGCTACCGATCATCGCATCCAACCGCCAGAGCGGTGGGACCTTCGGAAGACGGTTCTTTCGGCCCAAAGACGGGGAAAGTGTGGTGAAATTTCCCCGTCTTCGTAAAAAGGCTTACGGAAGTCTTTGTACTGGATGGAT
The DNA here is from genome assembly GCF_000390285.2 of Anoplophora glabripennis. Taxonomy (NCBI): domain Eukaryota; kingdom Metazoa; phylum Arthropoda; class Insecta; order Coleoptera; family Cerambycidae; genus Anoplophora; species Anoplophora glabripennis. The sequence continues at coordinate 58,242 of NW_019417337.1, read as the reverse complement.
CTGGTTCAGAAGTGGACTGGTGACGCACGGCACGAAGTAGTACCGTGTTTGGGGGGTTCGGCTGAGATCGCGCGAACACTTCCGGCGACAGCTAGGAAGACGTGGAATCCTATTATGGATTAGCTGCCGTTAGTAGCCGCACGATTCGGCTCGAATTTGAACATGATAACCACCTAGGGATACTCTAGTGTGGTTTTGAGGTTCGGCCGAGATCGAATGAGCGGAACGGCTAAAAACGCGGAAAACGTGAAATCCGCGTTTCTCCGTATAACGGCGTTATTGCTCATCCGATTCAGACGAAATTTTATGGAGATAATGCTGCATTAAATTTTGACACCGATTGCTCAATAAGTTTTTGAGTTATTGACGATAGCGTCCTAGTACCAATTGGAAAGATGAGTATAAATAGTCGTTTCCAAATATCGCCCTGAAGGGCGCCGGGGATGCGGAGTCGCGGAAATCGTTTTCGGACTGTATCGAGTTCGATGTCGGAAAAGGTACCGTGGAGGCTTTTTTGATTTGCCCGGCCGACGGCGATTAAATCTGTAACCGTGGCGGGTTTTCTGTTTAGATTGGAAAGGTAGACAAATTTGACTGTTTCGCCTCCTTCCCAATCTGATGGTCTCAGGCATATCCGCAGGTATTGTTCGACGTCTGGGAATATACTGGGGGTTTATAAATCCTGAACCTCGCTCGAAGGGTGGAATACGACAACAGCTAGTTAATAAGGGCGTCTGCCGTCGAATGCTGAATGCCGAATGGTGAATGTATGGTTCTTGTGTCTCATCTGCCCTAGCCGAGGAATTTGTTTATTTTACTTAGCCCTTGCCTCTCGGGTTAAGTGCTCGCATTATCAGTCCTCGCTCGATTTCTAACAATATGGAGTTGGTGCTCCTTGTGTAGTCTCCATGGTGCATTACTAATCCATAGTTCATTCGAAGCACATAATNGTCCAGGCCTACACGAGATGAGGCAGGATAAAGAGGGATAATCCCCCTCGATCCCAAATCATTGGGGCCAATTTCTAGCCATAGAATAATGGCGCGATGTCGGAGGCTTTTTTGATTTGCCCGGCCGACGGCGATTAAATCTGTAACCGTGGCGGGTTTTCTGTTTAGATTGGAAAGGTAGACAAATTTGACTGTTTCGCCTCCTTCCCAATCTGATGGTCTCGGGCATATCCGCAGGTATTGTTCGACGTCTGGGAATATATTGGGGGTTTATAAATCCTGAACCTCGCTCGAAGGGTGGAATACGACAACAGCTAGTTAATAAGAGCGTCTGCCGTCGAATGCTGAATGCCGAGTGCCGAATGGTGAATGTATGGTTCTTGTGTCTCATCTGCCCTAGCCGAGGAATTTGTTTATTTTACTTAGCCCTTGCCTCTCAGGTTAAGTGCTCGCATTATCAGTCCTCGCTCGATTTCTAACAATATGGAGTTGGTGCTCCTTGTGTAGTCTCCATGGTGCATTACTAATCCATAGTTCATTCGAAGCACATAATTGTGAACAATTAAAAAGGTGGCTAAAATGTCACGGACGTCCATAAAAGAGACCTGATTGGGAGGTTAGGCATCCGTATTAGTATGTAAATAATAATTAAAATTAAATACAATTAGAATGAATAATTATTGTAATTTAGTTATCTAAAAATTAATTCTTGGTGCATACCTACTTCCAAAATTATTTAGATTGAATATTTAAGTTAATCGTGAGTATTATTGAAAAAATCAATAATTTAATGCTTTGAAGCAAGACATAAGATTTTTCATTATATTTATGATCGTGTGTACCTATTGATGTATTACTTAATATGAAAATATTAATGTAAGTATGTGTTAGATAAATTAATTAAAAGTAGATAATTTTTTCAGAAACAATATACTTGTCGACCCAACTGTTGACAAAATGAAATGGCTCAATATTGTAAACAAGGGAAATCAGACTCGCAATTCACACTTTTTTGAACATATTTTAATATACTTTTTTCGATGATTTGGTGACTTTTTACGGCATTTCATGCAAGGTTTCGGAAAGTATATAAGATAAAAATTTATTACCTTTAAATGCCTTATACCGCGTATTCCTCTTACATACTCCTTAACACCGTTTTGTTGTGCCCTTTCGTACGAGTAACATAATTAAAATGGCTTAAACACTTTTTTTCAATTGGATCACTTATTATTTAATGATTCTTCACTTTTTTAACACACGTGTTTACAAAACACAGTACGAAAAAGATGGCCGATTTTGACGCATGCGCATCAAAAAGAGTTTTGATGAAAAGGCCTATGACGAATTAGGCATTGTACGTAATTATTTTTTGTTAAAATGTAAAAAAGGCAGTGTATAAACTATTTTCCACTAAATATATGTGTTGAATTTGTTAAATACTCTAAACTTTTTATGATTTATATTAAGTTAGGTACCCTCTATTCAAATGTTAATGCCTACAGAGGTATATGCTTCTAGGCGTTTATTGAGGCACTGTTTAAATTTCAAGTTACGCTACATAAAATAAATCATTTTACAAGCTAAATAAGGTGCCATTACATGATTACAAGATTTTGGGAGACAATAGCCATTCGATCTTGTAACTTGCCTCCTCTCTCCATTATTTCAATATCAACATCTAGATATTTAAACAAAAAATCTAAATTTCGTTGATTTTTCATTTTTATTTTGAAATATCTGTAGTTTCCTTTTAGAAATTAATTTGTTTAAATAAATAAATGCAGGGCCGGATTAAGGGGGGCTACGGGACCTCACAAGATCGGGGGGCCTAGGCAAAATCTTTTTTTTAGAATTGCGTGACCTTCTTTTTAAAAATCAAAGAAAAACCTGTCAGGTTTTTTGATGATATTCTTTTTTAATTTAATTTATTATTTTAGAAAGAGGACCTTGTAGCATTACGAGATCGGGGGACCTCGGCAAGATCTGGCAAAATTTTTGTTTTATTTAGAATCAAACCAAAAAACCAAAAGATTAGGTTTTGAAATTTTATATCGTTTCTTTTTTTAGGAAAAGGACCTGCGCACAGCTTGTAGCCCCGGGCCTCATCACAGGTTAATTCGACTCTGAATAAATGTTTATGTGGCCTTCAAATTAAAATATACAATATATAAAAAAAATTATTAAAAGGAACTAAACTAAGGAACTATGCTAAAATACTACAAATGAAAGAATTAATGAATGAAAGCATTTAATACACCAAACATCTTATATAGTAGATACTACAATTTGGATTTCAAACTAGTCATTAGTTTTTCAAGTTTCAAAGCTTTTTGTAAATTACCGGTAATTTTTAACTTTCCCATTAGGTAAGCTGTAGCTGGTTTCAATTTCCCATTAAACATGTTAAAAAATTGTTCACTATCTATTGTAAGAACAGCATCTGGCGAAGTAGGTGCTTCTCCTTTTCCACAACATCCCTTCCCTGTTTTCAAGTCTATGTACCTAAAAATATTTCTCATATTAATATCGAGGTGGGCTAGCAAACTATTGTTATGTATATTACAAGATGGTTGAGTTTTAGGCAAAGAGGTTGAAGTATAGACCGTAAATATATCTGTCGTCAAACAAGAGTTTATTATACATTGTGTAATGTACTAAATTTTTTCCAATACTGATAATTTTATAGTCTACACCCAATTCATGGACTTGAGTTCTCGCATCCTGGGTGCATTAAGGTACACTTCCGATGTCAATGTCTGACGGCAGCATCATTTTTTGCCGCAACACTAACACTACCAAACAAATGGTTTTTTATAGACAAAATTTTTCCTTTTCTTGTACTGATTTCCATAGCTTTTTGGTTTAGGGAAATAAAAATATTTAATTGTAAATGTTGCCAAAGCATGTATTTTATTTTTATATTTCTGTGCAAAGAAAACGCTTCATTTCTTATGTTATTTGTATTTTTCTTTTCGGGAATTTTTTTTGTAATTAAATATATCAGCTGCATTGAGGTCTCAGGTCTGCTGCGTACAAAATTTTTAGTTATAGCACTGCACTACGTCCCACTACGTCCTATTCCAGCCGGACTGGCATCTCTAATAGGTGAAAACCCTAGACACAACATATTTTTATGTTTATGTGAAAGTTCCTACATAAGAAGCAATGTTGAGTTATTAATGTGTATCACTGCAACAAATTAGATGTAAGTAAAATTGCAATTTTATTTATTGAGCGAAGTGAAATAAGACGTTTTATACATATTAAATAAAAGAATTTATTTTTATTTTGTTTATTACGGACATTTTTTCAGTTAAACACTATATTTTCCATTGTATAAATACATCCAATAAGTAAGTAGTTTTAGCAAGGGTGACAACTGACAAAATTAAGGAGGGGCTCCGTCCTCTCTGAAATATTTGAAATGATGTTAGAAAATATTCAAATATAAATAATTCCAGGCAACATTATAGGTACTTATTTCGAAAATCAAAGTAATGAAAATAGCAAAAGAATCCTATAAAAAAGGAAGATGATATTTGTTTATTTAATATTGAAGATAAAACTAACACTTTAGGATTCTGTTTTATTGATATGTACGCAGAGAATAAACATACTAAATCTCAAATAGATTTTGGCAGTCATATTATATAGAGAAAAATTTTCGAGTTATTTTTTGCAGACATCTGACAGAGCTTTCGTATTTTATAATGGTACAGAGCTACATGCTTTAGGCTTGGTAGCTGAGGTGTAATGTGAAAACAAAATTATGCAACAAGGTGAGCCGGTTATAGTAGAACGGGAATTTTTGAATTTATATAATTTTAATACGAATCAGATATATCTAACTTTTTGTGGGGGTGTGTGGGGTGTAACTGACGTTTTTTAGGAGTAATAGTACGTACTCCCCTGAATATGAATCTGAAATTCTTTTTTTTTAATCAAATAAATACAGTGCACGTGGAGGGAGATAGTGCGGGTCAACGATGATAAAGCGAGGGAGGAAGGGGGCCACTTGTTGCTCCGCATTTGGCGACAGTACATCCAACTGTGAATTTGAATGTTTTTCATCGCTAAAAACCATTAACAGTTTGCGGTGGTGCAGTTACTATCCTGTAGACAGATCTATTGTCTGCACTGAGAGAATTTCTTTGCTACGGTTAGTAAAAATCCATTAACCTAGCAAAATATCTGCATTAATTAGGCGCCAAGTGACAGTTTTGCTATAATCTCTTTGCTACCTCAAGCAAGTCAACTCATTAACCCCAAGCGAGTCAACTCATTAACCCTAAGTGAGTGAGTGAGTGAGTGAACTAATTAACTCCAAGTGAGTCAACTCCGTATTTTTCGGTGTTGTTGGCTCTCCTCACTCTTCGTGCACCATGCAATGCAACTAAAAATGTTGTACATAACTTCAAACAAGCATGAAATCCCTATTCGAGAAGTAAGAGTTTGTATTCAGCCTGCATTGTGTGCATGTAATCACGCATGCATATACACTGAGAAAATGGCCAGCAAATAATTTTCTACTACGTAAATTTTCACTAGTACGGCATAATTTTTCACTAGAATAGTATATTTGCTTAATTGTAGGAAAAGAAATTACTTACTTAGGTCTCTACAGTAATATTATTATTTTTTGCTGTGAAAGATATATTATATTACTCCCATTTGAAAGAATATTTTTAGTAAATTAGTGTTTTAACTATTATAAATAATATTACTACGAACGACAAGCGAGTCTGCTATGATTGAATATAAAATTTTATAAATATAGCTTCACTACGTTTACAGATAAACTTTTCAGTCACTGACGAAACCTTAGCTGTCACTAAATGCTGCTAATGCTAATGCTAAAGAGTCTTTATGAAGAGCGCGTCGTCCGTGTTCGTTGATCGTTGGTTCGCCATTTTGATCAAAGAAGGAGTACATGTGTTTTGTGCATGTTAGTGGAAATCAGTGAAAATAAGAAATAAGACTGTTTAAGAGTGTCAGGGCAGCGCAGGAATTATTATTATAATTATAGTCACAGTTGAGTCTCAACTGTGGTATAAAGCATAGACAATATTAAAGTTAATAATACTTTTTGGCATAGGCGCATAGAATAGAGCAATGGCGTCGGCGTCAACCTCACAGGCACAGGGTACTATAAGTGACGGAGAGTTGGCTTGTTCGAGCTTTTCAACGTACAATTTCAAATTGAAATTAATTGAATGGGGTCTTACTCCTTTCATTGAAAATTTTGAAGGTAAATATGACTATATTTACTTGTACTTTTTGTATATTTCTGTCATTATAGTTTTGAGGTGATGCATGTGCATGCTCATGGATTTTTTTAAATATTACCTACATAGGACATGGTATTAGAGGTTTACAGAAATATACACTGAGAGAATTTCTTTGTTACGGTTGGTAAAAATCCATTAACCGTAGCAAAATATCTGCATTAAATAGGCGCTAAGTGAGCTGCCTTCCTACCACAAGAAAAACTGCTTTGCTGGAAGGAACTCATTTTTAGTAAGTAGATAGTTTTGCTATAATCTCTTTGCTACCTCAAGTAAGTCAACTCATTAACCACAAACGACTCAACTCATTAACCCCAAACGAGTGAACTCATTAACCCCAAGCGAGTCCTCATTAATCCTAAGCGAGTCGACTCATTAACCCCAAGCGAGTGAACTCCGTATTTACTATTTTTCGGTGTTGTTGGCTCTCCTCACCCTTTCGTGCACCATGCAATGCAACTTAAATGTTAAATGTTAAATGTAATCACGCATGCATATAAGTATTATTGCACACCTACGCAAATACCCTAATTGAAAACTGTCTGTCGGTTGTTAGACAACTGAAAACTGACTCAACACTCGATCACAAAACATCTATTTATTATAAAGGACCCATCGACTAACGATTGACGAACGTATATCCAGTGCTTACGTGTTACAGCAAAATGGCGATACCTCTAACTTCTCTATGGACGAAACCATGTTCAGTATAAGGCACGCGTAATCGCGCATGCGCACTGTGCCGAATTCCGGTTTATTCTGGAAATTATTAAGTGAGGCCTCAGTTACAGTAAGTGAGCCCTAATTTGCTACAAATAAGGACTGACTAACCCCAATTGGATCAATTCTAAAAAAGTACATTCACTTACCCGAGCAAAGCAACTCACCTGGGACAGATAGACAGTCGACTAAAATAAAATTTCAACTGAACTATCATATAACCACAAGACTTTTCTTTGTTGTGGTAGCAAACACGTTTCAGCAAAACGTATTTACTTGTGGCAGCATGATTTTTTTTTCTGTGAGCAAAAATTTTACTTACTGTAGCTAAAATATCTTAGCAAAGCCCCTCACTTGGTGGATTTCTTTCAGTGTATCTGCTCGGATTGCTGTCTCCATCCTTTGATAATATGAATTTAAATAAACAGAATTTATAGGTTAAGTAGGTTTTCGTAAACCCCTAGTTCTAGTTAGTAGTTAACTCATGAATCATGATGTTTTACATGTGGCATCTAACACGAGCAGCGCCGGATTAAGCCTCGGTGAGGCCTGGGGCTTGAAGGGGAGGGGCCCTCTTAAGGGCAGAAAAACAGCAAAGACCAAAAAAAAAAGTTTTATATTTAATGTATTATTAAATAACATGGTAGAATAGAATGTCTTTCAGTGTATGTAATAGTACTTATATGTTAACCATTGTTTCGCCCATAGAGAAGTTAGAAGTTTCGCCATTTTGCTGTAACATACCTAACACGGGATATACGTTCGTCAATCGTTAGTCGTTGGGTCCTTTATAATAAATAGATGTTTTGTCATCGAGTGTTGAGTCAGTTTTCTGACAACTGCCAGAAAGTTTTCAATTTGGGTATTTACGTAGGTATCCAATAATACTTATATGCATGCGTGATTACATGCACACGATGCAGGCTGAATACAAACTCTTACTTCTCGAATGGGTATTTCAAGATTATTTATGCTTGTTTGAAGATATGTACAACATTTTTAGTTGCTTTGCATGGTGCACGAAGAGTGAGGAGAGCTAACAACACCGAAAAATAGTAAATACGGTGTTGACTCACTTGAAGTTAATAAGTTGACTCTATTAGAGTTAATGAGTTGACTCGCTTGGTGTTAATGAGTTGACGCGCTTGGGGTTAATTAGTTGACTCGCTTAGGGTTATTGAGTTGACTCGTTTGGGATTAATGAGTTGACTAGCTTGAGGTAGCAAAGAGATTATAGCAAAACTGTCTACTTACTGCAAATGAGTTCCTTCCAGCAAAGCAGTTTTTCTTGTGGTAAGAAGGCAACTCACTTAGCGCCTATTTAATGCTAAAATAGTGCTAAAATATCTTAGCAAAGCCCCTCGCTTGGTGGATTTCTTTCAGTGTAATTATTCAAAGAGAAAAGACGACCATGGTATAGGTATTAAGTGTCTATAAGAACTGAGAGATCCGCAAGGTATAGTTAGCCATTTTATTTCTTGTCCAGTGTCGACCATTAGAAGTTATATTTAAACAGAAAACAATTTGTTATTAAATTTTAAACGAACTCCGCATTCTGAGGTCCACATAGTTAAAAGTGGCAGGTTACACATTTAAGAGATTAATAGCTTTGAACGCCAATACACTAATATTACATAGGAACAAATTCAGAGAAGGATTATAAATATCATGTGAGTAAACAGACTATTTATTTGTGTGTATTTCATTTATCATTATTGATTACTGTCTGAGTTTTTTGCAAGGTTACGTGTTAGTACTGTTTGTGTGGCGAACACCAACTCAACAAATGTAACGAGCGCCAAAGAGCATTACCGCGCGGCGAGTGGTGTAGAAATTTGCTTTTTAATAGTTTTTAATAACCTTTCCTTTAAATATGAGATTTAACAACAACACAGAGACCAGTTCCCAGTATGCGCTACGACTTAAGCCCATCGTTATTTGAGGTTATATTAGCTTGTCGAGGCCGGATTCGGTATAGGACTTAATTGGTTACAATAATAATTATTAATACACTTTTTTATACACTTGAATAATCAAAAGTGTCAGAGACTGCTTTAAAATTTCGATTGTATATTATGTCAATTAAAATAGAAAAAATATAAGAATACTGTATTATTAAAATTTTTAACACGAGTTTACATTTGTTCATTATTTAGTTCATAAGTTTTAATATTCCTTTAATAAATATGACACTAAATGATTTTATCACCAATTTTTAGTAACATTTTTCATATTTGCATCAGCAATATTTGAAAATTTCATGGTAGTTTAATTTTCATAATTTCAGTTTGGCCACAGACAAAATAGCTAGCGCCACAGACCGCTCCTGGAATAGGCCAGCAATTTTAAATTTCCGAATTACCGGTAGAGTACACCACCAGCAGAATTTTAGGAAGAATCAAATACAGCGGCCCGCATATCTAAGCGTATCCTAGCAACATATAAACAAGACTTTGGTAATGTTGCCAGGCGTACTTACGTATTTCTTTTGTACACTTTTTTATCAACATCTGTTTTTTGCGTTACTGTATTTACTTCAATGTATGATGTAGGTATCGATAAAAATGTTTTTAAAGAATCAACGAATATCTATGTATGTATCATATGATATTCTGCAGTGGTGTTACAATTAAGTTATTTAATCATAATTTCGTTAATTAGCTACCTACTATTTTCATTTTTTGGTATTGAAATACTGCAGAAAATATATTTCCAAATAAACAAAATTCGTAATA
>NW_019417337.1:31334-44249 GCF_000390285.2 Anoplophora glabripennis | reverse complement strand
TTTACACATCTTTACCAGTTTCGCGATAAAAAATTACCTGGAGTCGGGATCGGCGTACATCTCCATGTACCGAGAGTTGATGGTGGGGTCGACGACGGCCCAAGCTCCCCCTCGGAGCTCCCCGTTGGGCGGGATGTAGATGATGATGGGCTGCTTGTACTGCCTCAGCCCGTCCACGATGTAAGCCCCGAACTTCATTATCTGCTCGTACATCTCCTTCATGCCGCCGCTGAAGCCCCTCCAGTTCGCGAACACCATCAGCGGCAGGTCCTCCCGCAAGAAATCCTGGATGGCCTGGGTGGTTTTGTACGAGGAATCTGGGAACCACACCTGCCCGGCCTGCGACACCGTCTGGAATGTCGTTTACGGATTAGTGTTGGCTTCAAGTGTACACCCGGATCAAGTCGAAATGGTTTTTTAATTTCAAAATCCCCGACTTTTTCCCGTTTTAATAATAACATGGACCAGGGGCCTATCGTCAGGTGTTAAGGAAAATTTTTTATCATGGCATTAAAGGGTTAAGATGGGACAATTTATTAAAAAATTCTACGTTGCTGCAAAGTGAAATTAAAGCAATTATTAGTAGTCCAACCAAATTACGTTTGGAGAAAAAAAAATTCTTACCCCGACTTTTATAAGTGGAAATTGGGCAGGGGCGGCGGAGGGTTGATTTGGGGGGTTGAAAAGTTATGAAAACTTGTATCATTGGGATTTCTGGCAAAAGTTGACGTCAAACAAAAAGGTATCCAATACAAGAGTTGTGGATCATGCAAAAATCTACAACTTTTGTAGAGGTCACTTTTTAACATAACCCCAAAATTTCTGAGAAAAATGCGAAAAACAGATTTTTTTTCTGATTTTTTGTTTTTTATTCCTCATTTCGGCAAAAATATTTTAATTTTGATGAAACTTGGTGAAAGTATACCTTTCTCTGTTTTAAATGACCTCAAATTTTTTTAGATAAAAAAAATCAAGAAGTTTCTGAGATATTCATTTTTTTCAAAGAAAAATTCTACTTAAAAAATTCATCATACAGACTTCTGCCGGTAATCATTTTTTTCGTTTAGAAATATACTTTTTGGTGAATTAAAAAGATCTATAATAACAGTTCAAAAACATGCTCAAAAATGCAAAAAAATAAAAAATGACTTGCAGCAATGAATTTTTCAGTTATTGTTGATAATTTGTTGAAATTAAAAAACATTCAAAAACTGATTACACCTAGGGTTGCCAGATGTCCGGTTTTCGACCGGACAGTTCGGTTTTTTTGATGCCTGTCCGGTTGAAAAAAGTTTGGTAAACCGGACAAGCAAATGTCCAGTTTTTTGTTGAATTCATAAAATATCCTGCAATTTGGGGAAAAATGTTTGCCTAAAAACGGTAACAGCGGCAACAGCGCGCGGAAAACGAATTTATTTCGCCGCTGAACTTGTTGCGCAAATCTAACAGGCAACAATGCACTGGATTCGTAGAGTGAAAACTGAAAAAGTCCGCATCGCTTGATAGTTCCGTAAACTTGTGTACTGCGTTGGTATGACTCATAGCTTATCTCAAAATCCACTATCTATATGCAAGTGTTACACTTTATAGTAAACGGTAGATATGTGGTGTACCTTTTTCAAGAAAGAGGTAGCACCAAATGTGTTGAAGCTAGTGCAATATGTTTGCAGCATTCCCATATCCAATGCCTTTGTAGAAATTATATTTAGCGTTATGGGAAATGTTTGGACAAATGAAAGAAATCGTCTCTTCGTGGAAAGCGTAAAATGTGAATTTTGCGTTTTCTTTAACAAGAACTTACTTAGCACTTGCACTGAATTCAAAAATAACATATCAGGTAATAGAGAGTTGTTAAAAGCAGCGGCATCTAATGCAAAATATATTAAAAAATGAAAAAGATTTTAACGTTATTGACATTTTTTTTACTTAGGTATAAATATTGTTTTGTTTGTTTGTTTGTTTTTCATTGTGAAATAAAATAATTATTTATTTAATTTGTTTTTTTCTTTTTGGAATGCTGTCCGGTTTTTTTTTCGAGCACATCTGGAACCCTACGTATATCCCGTGTTACGTGTTACAGCCAAATGGCGAAACTTCTAACTTCTCTAAGGGCGAAACCATGGTCAGCAAAAGACAAGCGCATGGGCACTGAGCCGAATTCCGGTTTATTCTGGAAATTATTAAGAGACCTCAGTTAGGTACAATAAGTGAGCCCCAATTTGCCACAAATAAAAGACTAACTAATCCCAATTGGATCAATTCTAAAAAAGTACATTCACTTATCCGAGCAAAGCAACTCACTTGGGACTGTCGACTAAAATAAAATTCCAACTGAACTATCATATAGCCACAAGACTTTTTTTGTTGTGGTAGCAAACACGTTTCAGCAAAACGTACTTACTTGTGGCACCATGAATTTTTTTCTGTCACAGCAAAAATTTTACTTACTGTAGCTAAAATATCTTAGCAAAGTCCCTGGCTTGGTGGATTTCTTTCAGTGTAATTATTCAAAGAGAAAAGACGACCATGGTATAGGTATTAAGTGTAGTAACATTTTTCATATTTGCATCAGCAATATTTGAAAATTTCATGGTAGTTTAATTTTCATAATTTCAGTTTGGCCACAGACAAAATAGCTAGCGCCACAGACCGCTCCTGGAATAGGCCAGCAATTTTAAATTTCCGAATTGCCGGTAGAGTACACCACCAGCAGAATTTTAGGAAGAATCAAATACAGCGGCCCGCATATCTAAACGTATCCTAGCAACATATAAACAAGACTTTGGTAATGTTGCCAGGCGTACTTACGGATTTCTTTTGTACACTTTTTTATCAATATCTGTTTTTTGCGTTACTGTATTTACTTCAATGTATGATGTAGGTATTGATAAAAATGTTTTTAAAGAATCAACGAATATCTATGTATGTATCATATGATATTCTGCAGTGGTGTTACAATTAAGTTATTTAATCATAATTTCGTTAATTAGCTACCTACTATTTTCATTTTTTGGTATTGAAATACTGCAGAAAATATATTTCCAAATAAACAAAATTCGTAATAATATTTTAAACAGCTTGTAATATAATTTTTTTAATATTTGATGATGACGATAAATTTATTTAATATACAAGGTGGGTTATTAGTACGTCGCGGAATGTAGGTACAGGTTTTTTTTTTTATTTTGACATCCACTTATAGGTTTAATAATTAAAGATAGAAAGAAACTTTAAATACAAATGTACGACTTTTCCTTTATTTCATTTGACATCAAAATTTACTGGCATAAAATATATATGTTTAAAATAAAAAAAATCATTAAAAAAAATTAAAATTCATCCTTATGAAAATAACAAACAACGCTTTTTATAACTAACCTTTACAACAACATAAGGAGAATAACTAAAAACGAAATAACATTAATATACCTACAATTTTTACAAATCAACATGCAAGTGATTGTGATGATACAGTTGAAAATATGTTTCAATTTACTATTAATTGCTTCAAAAACAAATTCAAAATTATCAAGCATTTCGTCCTGTATTTTTTTTTCAATACTTGTAAATTTTCAGGTAAAAAAAATATGTCTAAAGGACTGACAATGAGATCGGGGCTGTTTTCTGGCCACCTAAGGTTTCTAATAATATTTTTTAGTGTTCGTTGACGGGATTCTTCCTCCAAAATAAATTTGCCAATATTCCTGAAGAACTTTTGCACATTATTGTTATTTGAATAATACAGTTAATTATGTTTTATTTTTCGTCATCAGAATAACCCATTGTAATTTTTTTAATTTTTTAAATTAAAATGGGTTATTCTAATAATGATAAATCCCATGTATTTTTAAAAGAAGGTTCGTTTCTGTCGTTTTTGTCTGATTGTGTGCGAGAGAGATAGAGTTATAGTGTGCGATAGAGATAGAGTGACTCTGTCCTCATAGAGAGCTTATCTCTCTCTCTCTCTGCTGTCTTCAGGAGTCTCCCCAACAATTTCAGGACACCTAGGGAGGGAACGTGGGGTAGAGCACGTGGCCTTGTTAAGCCTTCGTTATCGATCTATGATGTCAAACAGTATAAGAAAAAAAAATGGTTTTTGCTCGTAACTCGGAAATGGCTGAAAATATAAACAAATTTCCCCTTGGTTCTGAGTAAAGCACTCGGTGGGTGACGCAGAGCGGGGTGTTACAATATATGAAAGAAAAAAAAACAGGATTTGCTTAGACTCATAAGTATCAAAAAATCTCTCATGGTAAACAAATAAATCTCCCATGGTGAACACGTGAAAAACGTCAAAACCCGCATGTCAAAAAAAAATCGGGACCAACGGTGTGTGACGTCATAGGATAAAAAAGTGTTTATAACTCGGAAACGGTGCGTTGAATCGAAAAAATAATTGAAAAATGTCAACCCCTCCCTCCCGGGTTCTGTATGTTCCTTCTGCGTTGAATGCAAAAGGTCCGAAGTCCGTATGTCGAAAATAAATTCTGGAAACAAGAGGTATGTCGTGTTATAGTAAAAAGGCCGTATAACTCGGAAACGGTGCGTTAAATCGAAAAAATAATTGAAAAAATCTCCCCACACCCCTGGTTCTGTATGACAGTTCTGCGTTGAATGGAAAAGGTCCGAAGTCCGTATGTGGAAAATAAATTTCGGAAAGAAGAGGTGTGTGAGGTGATACAGTAAAAAAGGTCTTATAATTCGGAAACGGTGCGTTGAATTGAAAAAATAATTAAAAAAATCTCCCCACTACTCTGGTTCTGATTGTCCGTTCTGCGTTGAATGGAAACGGTCCGAAGTCAGTATGTCGAAAAACAAAAAAGTTAGTTAGTTAAAAATTGCAACAGCAGTAGCGAACGCATTATCTTATCTCTGTATTGATTGATGATTTGTTGTTTTTTTTTTAAATAAATTTCGTATTCAACTACTCCTTGAGGTTCCAGCAATTTTACATTGTGTTAATTTTTTTGAACACCTTGTGTCACAAATATGGGCACTACCAATGACATCCATAATATGCAACACTTGTGTCAATAAATAATTATTTACCTATCTAAAGAAATCAACAATAAGAGGCAGTACCCATCTAAGGATACACAATCTGTATAATGCAATTTTTTTAAACATAGGTTTTGATATCGTACCATATTGGAAGTCGACGCACAAATCTAAAAACATTACTTTCGAGTTTTTGAATTTTCCCATTCCAAGGTGATATAAAATAAATAATTAATTAGGTAAATTCATAGTTTTAATTCTAACTTGATTTATTTTATTTAACATTTAAGGCAAATGTGATTTCCAAACACAAGATAAGTTCCATATCTCTTTAATTACATAATTGAAAGCATTAAATTTATTTAGCAGTTATTATTTGGCAACAAAGCCACCGCTGGAACTGCCGCCTATTAGCAAGTAGAAGAGTTACCACGCTAAATTTTATAGCTGGAAGCCGGCTAAGGAGACCCTGCTTCCATTTCGGGTTTCCAATTTCCAGCACTTAAGTAGCAGTCTGTAGCGATACGCTATATTATCTGTGGTTTGGCGCAATATTTTAGGAACGCCACTTGTACATATATTACATACCATTTTCCAGATTCACATCCAGTTACATAAAATTGATATACAGCTTGCGTTTCTGTAACAGTATCCAATGTCAAATTAGTTTCAATTGTTTTAAATAATTCTGCAATCTTGTCATCAACCTGGCCCCACTTTTCATTGACATTTTGGGTCAGAAATGTATTTGGGGATTCTATTGCATCAATATTGTCATCCACAAAATAATCTAGGATTAGTTGGTCTGAATTTTCTGGAAAACAAGCGTATTGCTTAAAATTTGATACTCCATTTGTTCTAAGCACATCCTCATCAATAAAGAAATTACCAGTACATGATTTTGGATCTTGAATTAAAATATAGTAGGCTGCATCTGCTATTATTTCTGGTCGTCTACTATATTTTGCAGAATCTTCACCCATAAGCATTTTAACTGCTGCTGTATATATTGCTGAAAGTTAATCATATATAAATAAATAACAGAGTATTTCAAACTTAATGCCTTGGTCTTACCACGTAGAAACAAAAAAAAATAAATAAATTCTACTTATACGATAAGCCGCGTTAGATGTGAATCAGACAAGAACTTAATGAAAATAAGCGACAAATCTTCATTGTTTTAAAACTTTAGTTGCCACTCAAACATTTTGTAGCATTAGACACATGTAATTAGATAAATTATTAAGATAAATAAAACATTTAATATACGAGACGTTGAAATTGATCTGGAACGTCCCTTTATTGTATCGCACAATTTTGATGATTATTTTTTATATATACAGTGGCACTATCACTAATGCACTTGATTCTGCAGATGCATTAAGACAGTCTGTACACATAAAAAATTATCGAAATCGTACAACGCACTAAAATATGACAGGAGTGCACCAGATCAAACCTGAGCATCCTATATGTGTCATTATAATAATTTGTTTAAGTTGACATAAAAGTATATAAAAATAAAAATATATCTATTGCAATAGGGTTAATAAATGAAACTAGAGACGTTAGTCAGCTCAGGGTTAAATTCACTGATAAATAAACAGAAATAGCTTGTCAAATTTTATGCGGTATACTTCAAAATTTATCTATGTTGAATGAATTTTAAATTTCCACGTAGAATTGTTTCATACACCATGGGGACTACACAAGGAGCACGAACTCCATGTAAACAAATATCTTACCAAATTAGAGGCCGTTAGTGTCGAAATAGTGGAAGGAAGATAAGGAAAGCAGCAGTTTGAATTAAAAACCAATTATGTCGTTTTTGTGATTTGTTAAAAATTATAGGTTACTTTGAATTAGATAAATAAAACAATGAATAATAAAAATATGTCGGTGCACAAGGAACACTAGCGATCCTAGCCGTAAAAACTATAAGTAATTTCTATTATTACATTGACAAATTTTGTCAATTTTCCCGTTTGAATACGTGCTCCTTGTCTAGTATCCTTGCACTATAGCATCAAACATATTTTGCTGCATTATAGAGCAAGAGCCCGTGATCGCCAAATCTTTCTCATAGTATAAAAGCTGAAAGTTTTTCTGCGCATGTCTTCAACAAAGGTAGGAACGATCGGCGGCTATGAAGTTTGGATCATCGTTGCTTTGGCAGGTAACAGGTAGCAAAGGTGTATAAAATTGCTACTAAAAATCGTCAGAGTATAAAGCGTAATTTTTTTATATTTTGTTCGGGACAATATTAGAAATCACGTCATCCATTGCCAGACACTTGTATCGTAACAACCCCCCCGTCGGACATCCTTAAACTTTAAATGTAATTCTACTTACGTCAGAAATTAGTGCGTCGAAGTACGATATTTCCTTTATTATAAAAGATATCAAAAAAAGTTATTTACAAAAATTGTAGCCAACTTTAAACTGCACATTTTAAAATTATTTTCGTATATACAGGGTGTTACGTATTACCGGGGTGAACCAAACATACTATTTTTTAAATGGGAATGGGATTATTTCAAATTTAGATTAAACTCATCTCTCACATGCTTCCAATATAGGGTTTAATTATGTTATACAGGGTATTTCAAAAGTTATGGTCAATTGTATACGAGAATCATAGGGAATGCTTTATAAAAATGAAAGAACATAAAGTGTATTTTCAGTTTTTAAAATAAAATGGTGTGATTCATTTAAAAAAATTGAGTAAATTATGTGCCCGAGTTTTGGCTCGCCCTATATTCAGCTGTTGCAATAATAAAGAAATAGCACTTTCTCGTAAAACTGTACCAATATCAAAAAGTTATGCCCGCAAAAAATGATTGTTAAGTTGTTCTGTTTAGAGTATACAGGACGCTGAAATGAGAATGATTCTCGTAAACAAATGACCATAACTTTTGAAATAGCCGGACAGTTTCGACAGTTCTAACATCTTGCCAGACAAAGTTGAAGGTCAGCCGTAGGTGCGAACGCTGAGGCAATATACATCCAAGCGAATGTGAGTAAAGATAGTTTTTTGGATTTATCGGATAATTTCATTGTACTGGGTATCCGCAAATTTCACCGACAACGTTTAACTGCATATTCATGACGATAAATAAATACGATTTACGAAAAAAAGTTGAATAAAAACTTTTTGGTTTTTGAGTTACAGGTCTTCAAAGTTGTCAAAAATAAAACTAATTTAATAAATAACTTCATAACCCTTTTACCGATCGCGTTCAAATTTGACACCTTTATTTGAACTTTATGGAGACATTAAAAAGGTCGCTTTATTTTAAAAAATTATTGTCTCTTGAGAAAATCTTCTTCAGAAAGCCATTCTTGAGAAAAATGGTTTGATTTGCAAGGCTGTATGTTTTAGTTTACGTAGCAGTGTCACGGATTTAAAACTTTGAGTTCAGTAGGCGATGAAAACAAGATGTTGATTGCTGTGGCGTCAGGTAATGTCATTATTGTCGTGTTTCTTTGGGATTATCATAACTTCACATATGCAAATTATGAAGTGTCCGCAGCGTAGCAAGACAATTAAATGTATGAAAACTAATGTTCACAAAACTTTAAAAAAGCAACTTCTTCGGTCATTTCATTGAAGAACTTGAAGATGTAGATCCCAACGCACGTGAATGGCTTCGCAGAAGACAATACCTAATATGCCTCAAAAATTGTTTTATACCGACATATCTTGGTTTACAAGGAACGGAGTTGTAAATTTTCATAATTTGCATGTGTGGAGTGATGAGAATCCTAAAGAAACACGACAATAATAACATTACCTGATAGCCACAGCAATCAATATCTTGTTTTCGTCGCCTACTGAAAAAGTTTTTTAAATCCGCGACAGTGCTACGCAAACCTAAGTATACAGACCTGCAAATAATGCCATTTTTCTGGAGAATGGCTTTGTGTAGGCGATTTTCTCATGAGACAACTTTTTTTAATAAAATGACCTTTTCAATGTTGCTGCCCGTTTTAAAAAATACTGTAAAAGTTTTGATCGCTAAAAGGGAGAGGTAACCGGAGAAAACTATCACCCTGTATATCGATTTGATTAAAGCTTTAAGAAATAATACGCCATAAGAGTCCAAATAAATGTACCAAATTTAACGGGATCGGTAAAAGGGTTATGAAGTTATTAATTAAATTAGTTTTATTTTTGACAACTTTGAACGCCTGTAACTCAAAAATAAAAAGTTTTTATTTAACTTTTTTTCGTAGATCGTATTTATTTATCGTCGTGAGTTTGCAGTCAAACGAATTGATTGACAATGTATAATTTTTAAATACAACTTTAGATTTAAGATTTTTTTTTGTTCAAGTAATTTTGTTGGAAACGTAATATTTTTCCTAACTAATGAGTTTTTCCAGAGTTTCTTACAAATATGTAAGTCCGTTCTGGACGCTGGTATTTGAAATTAAAAAGCAGAAAGTTGACCTTAAGTCAGTGTCCAATTAAAATTTATTCATAAATATACAGGGTGATTCAGTCATAATGTCATTAATTTTAACTACGTATTCGGAAGGCTTAATAAAGACAGAAAATCGGAGAAAAAATGTAAAAAATAACTCCCGCTACGAGGGCGGCCCTGGCAGATGCCTGGATGTTCGGAAAATTTTGTAACGTAATGTCTCGAACAATTGTCGGCTGAAGCGAACAGCGTTGCCAAGTTCACATCATAATGTGTGGTTCACATTTACTGTTAAACGTATTCAAGTAAATAAAGGAGCATGCTGCATTTTATTATAAATAATTTTAACAATTGTATTAACTTAGTGCAGAATGTTTTAACAAGCCTGACTTCTCGAAGTCAACTTTCGTTAAAAGAAAATAAATAAAGCAGAGGTAGTTACCTGTTTGTAGGCACACCGTATTTTATCAAATAAAAAAAGTCGGCACACTACTAAATACCCGAATATACAAAATACACTACACACCATTAACCATTAACAATTTAAAGCGTTTATTCAAATCTACCACCGTCCATATCTCCCGCATTTTTCCAACTGCATCATACCATACCGCGCAGCGAACGTGCAGGACATCGATAAAATAACTTAAATGTGATAGAGGCTGTTTTAAATTTAGTCGAGGAGCAGCTTACTATTTCCGCTAGAACAATTTCAAGGCGACTGGAGATATCACAAACCAAAGTTTGTCGGATATTGCGCGAGAATTCACTCAACAAGTACAATTTTGAAAAAGTTCAAGTTTTAGAACCAGCTGATTTCCCCAATCGTCTTGAATTTTGCAGGTGCAGCTAAATCGAAGTGCAGCAGACGCTAACTATATTTTTATTTTTAAAACAAAGTGCGCTGGACGGATGAACTCTGTTTTAGTCGTGCTGACATTTTAAACAGGTAAAAAACATTTAGTTTATATTTACACTAAAGTTTACATTTATTATGTAAACTTTGGTTATACGCAACTGCATATTGAATAATAAATTGAAATACTAAAACTGTGTATTATTTATCATAATAAATTATAAAACGTTAAAACGTTAATAATATTAAAAATGATAAATTGTAATAACCGTACATTGGAAAACAATCATCCGTATTCATTACATTCAATTTTTCTTTGATAAAAGACAGATAACTTTTTGCTCTACTTTGCATGGAATACAATCCTACTACAGTTCGTATTAGTCTAATTAAACTCACCACTTTCAGGCTTTGCGACCAAGTTTTTTGGATTCAGGAGCTCAAAATACTACGAATAAGTTGTTTACAGCCGTGGCACTCTGTTGGCCACGGCACCCTATCTGGCTCCTAGACTATGCAGACGTACACGTGCAAATTAAAAGAGGGTCAAATAAAAAGGCTATTGACCCTAGATACAGGTTAGCCTAGGTCGGAAACACGTACCGAGTTGTTTATTTGTCTCCGTCCAATTGTTTTTTTTTTATCTTCTATTACTTACAGTCAATATTTAAATACTACATACATTTCACCCTCTCTTTATAATTTATCTAGTGAGTGTTGGTTTTTATGTCATTATTTCTGTAATGAAATTGAAATGGTTGTGAAATGAAATTTAAATTATTGAACTCTTGGAGTTTTGTAACTTCAATATTAAATTTTATTTAAAGTGAAACAGAGCTAATTTCTTTGCAGCCATAATAGTCACATTTGGTCAGATGAAAACCCGCACACTACTCGTCGGTTTAGCTTTCACAGGAGATTCGGCGATGTATGGGCAGGAGTATATGGCGATCGTTTAATTGGGCCGCATTTTCTACCTGAACATCTGAATGGGCCGCGTTACTTTCAATTTTTAGTAGAATTGTTTGAAAACCTTCCCCTTTAAATGCTACGGGATATGTGGTATATGCACGACGGAGATCCGGCCCATTTTGCTCGCGATGTCCGTGGATTTTTAGACGATCAATGCCCCAATCGGTGGATAGGGAGATGAGGGCCCATAATCCTATGGACTTTTGTATATGGGGTTATATGAAATTTGTCGTATCACACCGAGGTAGAGAATGTAGAGCAGTTGCGGAATCGTATCGAAGATGCCGCTGAAGAAATACGTAACAACCCTGGTTTATTCCATCGCATCCGCCGCTCATGTATCTAACGTGTACACTTGTGCATAGACGGTAACGGTAAGCCCGAAGGCTTACAGCAAAAAATTAACATTATGATGTTAATAAAAACTGATTTTTGGCAAGACATGCTCAGACCTCCTCGAGGTTCTTGCTGGGCAACAATAACAATTTAATGCGTTGATTGCATAATTATAAAAAATAATTTATAGCATTTTAAATTATTATTGGCTGACGTGAGAAAACCGTTTATTTATTGTCTTTATATGAGCTAAAATATATAAATATGGCAACGTTGCATCTAGGGCGCGTTGTTCATATCGTAACCGTGCGCAAATTCTGAATAACCGATTGACGTCAGCTGGTGAGTAACAGCCTGAAAAGGGGGTTAAATAATGATTTGAAAAAAAAATTTTTCTGCTTAAATATGCATTTAATTTTTTTTTAAATCACGCCATCGTATTATACTCATTTTTCTCTATCTGCTCTTAAAATTAATGACATTATGAGTGAATCACCCTGTATACCGATTTATAAAACATCAGTAACTAAATAAATTCCCACAGTGTCTATCTGAATTATCTTAAAAATTATCTTAAAAATTCACATGACGATTTTCAAAATACAGACTAACACAGTAAAATACGGTTATAATTTTTTAGGCAAATAATTAGGTATGAAGGTCTTAATTATGAATTTATCCCTTCGATGGACTAAATCACTAGCGTAGTCGCATATGCCAAAGTAAATAAGTCAGAAGGCAAATGCACTTCATTTTTCTAATTTATTTACAAGCCTTCACAGTTGTCAAAAATAAAACTAATTTAATTAACAACTATTTAGACTATTATGGCGTATTATTTCTTAAAGCTTTAGTCAGATCGATATACTGGGTGACAGTTTTTTCCAGTTACCTCTCCTTTTTAACTGTCAAAACTTTTACACTGGTCGTATTTTTTTAAAACGGGCAGCAGCATTGAAAAGGTCGTTTTATTTAAAAAAAATATTGTCACCTGAGAAAATCGCCTACAGAAAGCCATTCTTGAGAAAAATGGCATTATTTGCAGATCCGTATGTTTCGTTTTGCGTAGCAATATACGGATTTAGAACTTTGAGTTCAGTAGGCGATGAAAATAAGACTTGATTGCTAATATAAAATCTGCCTTTCGGCGCGCTGCCGTCCGCTTCCGTGCGGCGCGCTCTAGTGAGCGACAACCTTAATGACACTACTGAAAAGTCTGAATGACGAATAATTCCTAAATAAACAATAATAATTGTACCTGATTAGGTAATTACCTTGTAACTGTTGTATACTTTACGCTAATATAATATAATATAATATAATCAC
>NW_019417337.1:27427-29395 GCF_000390285.2 Anoplophora glabripennis | reverse complement strand
TCTCAATCGAAGGAGGATTTATGGACCTATTTTTTTTAATGGTACTCTTACTGCGCAAAGGTATAGAGAAGAAATTATCGCTCCTTTTGTTAACCAGCTGGAAGAAAACGAAATTACAAACTTTTACTTTCAACAAGATGGCGCAAGGGCACATACGGCAGGCGAGACGATGAATATGTTGAGGGAAGTTTTCCAAAATCGACTAATAAGTCTCAATGCTGAACATGAATTTCCACCGAGGTCATGTGATATTACGCCGTGTGATTTCTTTTTGTGGCCTTACCTTAAAAACACTATTTTTGAACTGCCTATTCCTGATTTAAACCATCTGCAGGCTCGACTTATAGACAAGATTCGTGAAATTAACAATACCCCGAGCATCTTAGAAAATGTCTTTAATTCTTTGAGGAACAGGTGTGAAAAGTGCTTGGAACAAGGAGGGGGACACTTT
The DNA here is from genome assembly GCF_000390285.2 of Anoplophora glabripennis. Taxonomy (NCBI): domain Eukaryota; kingdom Metazoa; phylum Arthropoda; class Insecta; order Coleoptera; family Cerambycidae; genus Anoplophora; species Anoplophora glabripennis. The sequence continues at coordinate 28,944 of NW_019417337.1, read as the reverse complement.
CAGCAGCTGCTTTAATTTATTGTTATAACAAGGAGGGGGACACTTTCCGCAGCTCCTTTAATTGTTTGTTATTGTTATCAGGATTATTCTTTAAAATAAAGTTATATAGTCATTAACGTTATTGAAACTGACAGCTGCTATACAGCTCGTTGAGAAATGAGGTTAAGTTGGTCGCTATGAGCTACTTCCTACATCCAATGTGTCAGAGCCAACTTCGACCACGTTTTTATTTGAACGCTCGTTATTTATTTTTTGGAGTCCCTTGAAATTGGGTTTAAAACTTTGTATTTTGCAAATATCTTCGAAAACCCTAAGGTGACATTAATGGAATTTGTACGGGGTTGTTGTAGACATTCTATCTGAACATTATTAATAACATAGTTTCTTTGGTTTTCCATTTGAAGCTTAATTTTCCAGAAAATTTTGCTAAAGCTGCACTGTACTACCATCGACAAACTTGAAAAAGTATGAATTCATAAAATGAAAATGGTAGCTACGAAGATAATTCAAAAGATTGAGTGATAGTTGCCAATTCGTGATTTCGCTGTAGTTATTTTCTCTCGAGGATTTTAATACATTACGCAATTTAAAAAATTTTCAATTATCCGTTTATCTCCTAAAGATAGTACCATAGACTTGAGATTTTTTTTTGTAGAAATCAAACCTTAAATGAAGAAAACATTTATTAAAAATTTATTAATTGGACTCTACATCTTTATTGTCTTGTTTACCGGTTACAGTTCCGGAAGTATTTGCACAAAACGAAATTTTAGGGCCAATTTCAAGGAGCTGCAGGGCCTACAAAAATTAGAAATCAGGAATCCAGAAAATACGGGTCAAATAATTTCTCACGTAAGTAGACTATACCAATTTTTTTTCCTAGTATTTCTGAATTACCCTGTATTTAATTGGATATAAGTGGTATAAGTAATCTCCCAACTTTTTTTATAAAACTATACCTATGTTAAAAACAGTAATTTTCAACAGAACACTTGATTGCAAAATTTGGCTCCCTGTGTAATAGAAATTAACTTTACCGCCGGAATCTGAATTATCAATATATATTAAAATCCGATAGCTCCTTCCGTCCGACACGCCCTCCCGCTGAAATCTGACGGTCGCCGATCGCCTGGAATCGCGCGCGGTTATGGCTTTTTTATTTTTTATTTTCCCCAATTTCTACGATATTTTATTTAAAACCGTGCCGAAAATACTCATATTTATCGACCGGGTGCCTTCTTCCAACTTTTTATGTATAACTTTCCGCAAAATCAAACGCGGGATTCGAAATGCGGCCGTAAATACGTTAAAATACACTGTCTAAGAAGGCCGAAAAATCTGAATTTTGCCCTATAAAATTCCTTCTCCGCGAGCCTCGAAACGGCGTGCGACTTGGCACAGATACTCAGTCGTTCCTCCTTAGTCGTTCGGGGGCATTTTTGTAACGTTTTTTTCGCGTTTTCATATTTAATTTTGCCTTCTTTTTGGGGTCTGCTCGACGACAGACGACCATTTCG
>NW_019417337.1:0-23169 GCF_000390285.2 Anoplophora glabripennis | reverse complement strand
TTTACAAGGAGTGGATAAATCGTTGCAAGAGGCAGGACAGTTTTAATCCGAATCATAGCCGAATATGTTCTATTCATTTTACCAGTAATGATTTTGAGAGAGACCTGAAGAATGAACTTTTAGGTTAGTACATATAACAAGTATTATAATACTGGGTTTCTTTTAATTTAATGAAAATTACTTATGTAATGTATTTTTAGGATTACCTACAAAAAAAAGAAAATGGCTGTTCCCACGATGCATTTGCCACTTCAGAGTAAAAAAATGTGTACTTTATCCAGAGAGAAGAGACTATTAATCCCTGAAAAAAAAAGCAGTTGTGCAAGAAATTTTAAAACAGAGCAACACAGAAAATATACCTGAAACTGCAGTTCCTTTTACTTCTGAAACTAATCTGGAGTTTAGTGTACTTCCTTCTGGTGATATGTCAGTGTGCTCTTCAACATGTACAGATTATGAGAATTTGTACAAAGAGCTTTCTGTGAAATATAATACTCTAATTTCAAAGTATGCAGAACTTAAACGTTCTAGTACAAGCAGAATAAAAGCGTTAAATGATCAACTGAGATATTATAAAGATAAACAGTGCCGTGCTCTGATTACAAAATCAAAAAAACCAGATCCCTCAACAGCTCTATTAAAAAAAGTTTTAACAGATAATCAAATCGCTTTGCCTATGCCTATATATTATATTTCATATTATTTCATGAATGCAAATTAAAATAAAAAATTAGTAAGGTATGAGCTTTTTTTCTGGACCTCGTTAAAATTTTTCAAAAGTATGCGGACTGCTTAAAATTACTTGCCGACCCCTGGTTTAGGTGCTTAATTCAACTGTAATAACTTTTTTAGAAGAATTTTAATAGAACTTCAAAATTTACTACCCTAAAATATATAAATCAAACAATAAACAAATNGACCTCGTTAAAAATTTTCAAAAGTATGCGGACTGCTTAAAATTACTTGCCGACCCCTGGTTTAGGTGCTTAATTCAACTGTAATAACTTTTTTAGAAGAATTTTAATAGAACTTCAAAATTTACTACCCTAAAATATATAAATCAAACAATAAACAAATGTTTAATCAAGAAGCAAATTTTAGCCTCACGCAGCGCTCCCATAGGTATAAGTCATGCTCGTGAAAGAATATACTATTTTACCGAGTGCGATTTTATCCTTTCCAATAATTAATATTTTTCCTATCAATTTTGAATATTTATCCTTACGTAATAACTTTATTGTTCATAGGTTGTACGAGCAGCGATATTCAAATGGTAGGTATGTGTATTTGTAATTCAAACAAAAGTAGTAAAACGACAATCTTTATATATTATATTTTTGGTAACTTTTTTAACTCCGTTCCCTATTCTTTATTATATCTAAAAAATATATTTCTAAATAAACGGCTACAATATTTCTCTAATCGCTGTGCAAATTAAACCACCTAAATATTCTAATATTGTAGCGACATGTCACTATTTTTAATGTCTGTTTAATTATTTGTCAATATTACTAAACATAATATGTTTTTAAGGAATAGGTTAATTTTCCTTTCAGTGTTAAAGTTCCCACTAAATTGGAGGTAACATAATGACGTCACACAACATAACCTAGTTTCGCGGACATAAGTTTGTTATTAAGCAATCCTCTTATATAAAATCCTTGCTCATCACCGTTCTTATAGCGTCAGTGTCGGCACGCACACACTTAGATCTGCACTACACAGTGATGGGAGTGGGGCGGGAGGTCCCGATTGCATTGCCGTTAACGTTAATGACGTCATGCGCGTATGGTCTTGTGGAGTGGGGTAGAGGACGTGGTCTCGGGTACGTTCCTACCACCGCTGTGTGCGACTGCGTGCTTGCGCAGTAGAATGAAGGGTGTGGTCTTATGTTCGTAAGCGGTATCACCTATACCGTTAAGTATGCTTTCAGACTTACGCAATAATGTATCATAAATTCTTCTTTTACGCCGTTGCTTGTTGTTTAGAATTAGATTTCCAATGCTTCCTGTTTCATTAGGTTCGCACAAGTATGACGGCGTCTTATAAATTAATTCAATGTCTTAGAAATTGAGTTGTTGATCATCCGTCGCCATGATCAATCTTGTCCATGTTAATTCGAGCGTGCCTTGCGCGGGCCAATATCCTTGGCAGGAAAAATGATCTAGGATGGAGCGGAGTCGAGTAGGTTTACCGCTTTTTACCCACTTCATCGCTGTAGGCCCGGACTCCTCGTAGAGGCAGGCTCTTTCCCCGTCATCCCGGACCGCCAACGCGGCCGGGTTCGATCAGTTCGTGAAGCATTCTCCTATCCTGGCAGGGCCCCGCCGGCTAGGGCCCTTCCTTCTGGCGTTATTCTTTCTTCTGGATTCGTAACCTAATTGGTATTACAAAATATATCAACACAATCAATTATTAAGTAAGTAGTTTTTAATATGTATCTAATGTATATAAGTAAAATATGATATAGAGAGTTGTATTGTAGACGAGGTAACGAGAAGGAGACATAGCGCTATGGTACGGATCCCAGCTAGTCTCCAATAAAATGTATTCTTAGTGCATCGAGTTTTTGTTCCTTTGCATTTCCTCACCGAAGAACCTGAGCCCTGACCAGCACGGACATTACATGGTGACCTTGCTAGTTCGGTGTAGAAGTTTGGCAGAGAAAACAGTAAAATGTAAAATAAGAGTTGAGAAAGTGCAGTTAAAATGGGCACCAGTCAGTCAAAGGAAGAAGTAATTATAAGCCAAGCAGGAAACAGTGTGGTTTGACTAATGCTACATTAAATGGATTATCTGTCGGACAACAGATATTGATAACAGTACTCGTACTAGAAGGACTAATAGTTGCGGTTATAGCGGTGTTCTGCTGTTTTCGAGTCAAGAAAGCACTGGAGAAGAAAATACGACGAGAAATTACTAGAAACCAAGAAGTAGTGCGTGCAGTGAGTGAGGTTTAATTGTGTGGAGGTGAGAGAGAACTAACTGCGGCTGATGAGTAAGGAATTGCAACAGATGATCCACTTATACGAACAGTTAAGGAGTTTTGAAGATAATATCAAGGAAGAACCTCAACATCGTCGAAAATCGTTAGATAGAGTACCTACAAAAATTAATGATAGAGTTAGGAAAACTAGAACATAATTTTACTGGGTTAAGAGATAAATATAATAACTTTTCTTGGAGACCTGAGGAAATTAAGCAAGTAAAGAAATATGTTAGGGCAATTGAAAGTAGTATTGTTAAGTCTCCTAATATTTTAGTAAATAGGTTAGGAGTCTAAGTCTAAGCCGTGTGAAATCGAAATTGGAGTCATTAGAGTTAGCTGAAAATAATATGGGAGAGAGGGAGAGGGAGGAATATATGGGAGAGAAATTTGATCTAAGAACGGCAGCGTCCTTATTGCCTTCCATGGACGACACTGAGGACATTACCAAACAATTAATCGATGCGATTACGTTGTACAATGGATTTTTAGATGATGCAGGAAAAAATCTTTTAATAAATTATACTTTAAAAATTAAAATAAGTCAAAATGCAAAACTTCGTCTAGAAAACCAGTATAATAGCGTTGATCAGTTGACACTTGATATGAAAAGTCGTTTGCTATTTAAAAAGTCAGCGGCAACTATGTCTACACAATTGCATAGTATGAGACAAGACAATAAAACCCTAGATGAATATGCTGAAACCGTAGAACTATTACTAAATCTAACTTTAGCCGCAACGGGAGATGATGATAATGCTGTGACAATTTTGCAAAAAGTAAATGAAAAGTTGGCAATAAATGCTTTTTCGAACGGGTTAAAAAGTAACGAACATAGAACCATTATAAAAGCGAAAAATGTTAAATAAAAAGAAAAAAATTATAGTACTGTACACAAAGAGATGTTTGCGTTAGTTTGGTCCATGAAACACTTTAGGCCATACTTGTTCGATAGAAAGTTCAAAGTTTTGACGGACCATAGGCCTCTAGTATATTTATTTAGTATGACAGATCCGTCGAGCAGATTAACGAAATTTAGACTAGCTTTAGAAGAATACGACTATGTACATTATCTGAAAGGTTCGGATAATGTTTCAGCGGATGCTTTATCTCGTGTTGTCAATGAATCTAGTGAATTAAAAGCCAGAATCACCGATCAGCGTTTGACTCAGAAGTATATATTATAAGAAATGGAGATACTATTACATTTTTACGGCATTAAAAAATTTGAAATTAAATTTATTATAGTAAGGGATTTAGAGCGTATAGACGATAAAGAATTAAAATAATTAATTCTAAACGAATTTCATACATTACCAACAGGAGGACATGCTGGTATAAATCGCATGTATAACAATATTAAAGGGAGATATTTTTGGCAAGGTCTGAACCTGGTATACAGGAGAGCTCAAAATAGTTGTAGTACTTCATAAAATTTGTTTTTCTATCGGGCTTCGTTGTGGAGTTATTCGCCCTTAAAGAAAGAAGTTTGAAAACAAATTCCAATTATAACGTCTTAAGTCGTTACCATGACAACAATGAAATTTGGGCAATTAAAGTAACTCATGATAATGTCCATTTCCATGTTTAAACTAATATTTAATATGCCTGAACTATACAGGAGCAGACGAAATTATCGATTTAAATTTGGACATCTTTGACAGCGTTGCCATATTTGACATTTTTCTTTCATAGTTCGATTTTTCTCTCAATTTGCTAAAAAAAGGTGCATATATCAACTGATATATTGTACCGTTTTTGAGAAAATCAAATTTTATTAACAACATACATGTATTGTACAAAAATGCGATATTCACATTTTTGCAAAAATCTTGCAAATTGAGATGACTGTCAACAAATATGTATAATTAGCAGTTATGTCATAAATCACTTTGACATCATTTATTGATTCAATACCATGGAGGATTTTAGCTATGAAGAATTTGCAGATATTCATCTAATGTACGAACTTGCACAATGTAATGCTTCTGAAGCTGTTCGGATGTACGCCCCGCGCTTTGCTTTTCGAATAGAATTTACATATTTGAACTGACGAAAACCCCCATGCTATTATTGGGACAAAGCACTAACAAAAATTTATCATTAATAGGTACATGGAAGGTTATACCTAATTGAAAACTACTTAGTGAGACCACATATCATTGATGACGCTTTAAATGGGGATAAATACCTACATTTACTGCAAGCACACCTTAATCCGTTATTGGAAGACGTCCCCTTAAATATTTGAAATAACATGTGGCTTATGCCCGATGTTGCACCACCCCATTTTAGCAGGGCAGCAAGGGCTTATTTAAATACTACACTTCCCGATCGATGGATCGAGGTAGTCCTTTTCCGTGACTTCCTCGGTGTCCCGATCTTAATTCTCTCCATTTTTGTCTTCGGGGCCATCTTAAAAGTCTTGTTTATCAAACTCCTATAAATAGCATGGAAGAATTATTAAATTGCAGAATTACATACGCCGACATCATTAGAAATGATCACCACATGTTATTTTGAATACAGCAGAGGTATTCCGTATTTGATAAAAAAAATACATTGAAGTTCAAGGTGTACATATCTTAGTTTCAGTTCTCTTTTTTTCTTTTAATTCTATAGAAACCAAGATTTTTACAAAAATATTAGAAGGTATCACATTTTTGATACAATAAATGTATGTTGTTAATAAAATTCGATTTTCTCAAAAACGGTACAAGATATTGACTGAAGTACGGTATACCTTTTTTTTAACACAGTGAGAGAGGAATCAAACTATGACAGAAAAATATTAAATTTGGCAACACTGTCAAAGATGTATAAATTTAAATGGATCATTTTGTCTGCTCCTGTATAATTTAGGTTTATTGAATATCAGTTTAAACTTGGAAACATGACCATGAGTTACTTTCAATTTCATTGTTGTCATGATAACGACTTAGAAGTTATAATTGGAATTTGTTTATCAAATTTCTTTTTTTGAAGACGAATAACTCCACAACGAAGCCCGATAGGAAAATTTTTTTTATGAAGCACTACAATTATTTTGAGCTCCTCTGTACATCCCTTCATTTTTGACATTACCTTTCCGTTAACTTATATAAAACTACATCTTTAATTGACTATTCCAGAATTGAATTTACTAATGAACAATTATTAGACAAAAAACACAGACATAATAAATTTCTTTCAAAAAGAAAATCTCAAATATTTACACTACCAAATAATTGAACATATATTTGAAGAAAAACCAGAATTTTTTGTTAATAAAATTAATATTGTCGCTAGTAAAACAGTAAAAAATCGCAAATATTACATCATTCTTTTACCATCAGGCCCAGATGAAATAATAGTGTCGCTCTTCATTACATTCTTTAAAGAGAAACATGTCTTCGATAGTTCAAAAATCTATTTTGTCGAAAACCACTTAGACCTACCAATTCCTGAATTATTATCTTTTATATTTTCTGATAAAGAATTAAAATTAAAAATTTGTCAAAAAGTTCAAACACCTGATAAAGATCAAATACCTATTATNGAGCGTGGGTTCGAATCCCACACCTGACATTTTTTGAAAATTGTATTTGTGGGCTATTTTATTGAAATAAAAACCAAAAATATTTTTTAAGTTTTTTATTTATTCATTGCTTTACAAAATATTTGTTCAGATTTTTGTAAACCCCATTTACAAAGAGAGCATCTAGACTGTGGTTGTGGTGGACCATCTATATGTGATGACCAATCTGGACGGTTGTAGTGCACAAAACATGGTAGCTGAACTTTCAACTCAAACATTTCTGTATAATGCATTGGAAGTATGTTCCAGGCATATAAAAGTTCCATGCGTTGGACATTTTCGATCAGATAGGGTAGTGGAAAATTTCCGAGCTCCTCTTCAGTAAAATCGTACAACGGTTTACCATTTCGGTGTTTACTTATCAAATCTTCAGTTATACATCTCGTACACCACAGCTCTTCAGGCATAATTCTCGGAAATTGGTAACAATCAGCAACAACGAAGAACAAATCGCTATATACCATATCAGGAAGGTATTTGCTTCGTGTCCTCTGTTGCATTCACTATTTATGGTGTTATTATTAGAAGTGGGGGGTTTACTATAAATCTCCAGCCAATCAGAGTCCTGTATTACACCATTACCTCTTCTTATTCGTAATTTGTAAATTGTACTATTCGTTGGTATAGAAGATTTGAACATTTCCAGATAATCATGTCTATAAGGTTTCATTCTTTTCCAATTAATGGGCCAGCTGTCATTACGCGTTCCGTTATAATCAAAGCAAATAAACACCTCTTTTGAATTATAGGGTCGCTGTATAATTAGCGAACTTTTCAAAATGGTTTGCAGAACTATTAATTGCGAAGCGTTCATTATTGTTTCTATAGACATACTGATTAATTTTGGTGGTATATAAATAATTTATATAGAATAATAAAACTATTTTATAATAATATCATTTATTAAATATTATATTAATACTAGCTTATTGGTGTCATTTCTACATCGCTTTCCTCTTGGTCATCAGATTCCCATTCACATTCAGGAATTTTATTGGCTAGATGGCTATCCAGTAAAGGTTTANAAGATATTGACTGAAGTACGGTATACCTTTTTTTTAACACAGTGAGAGAGGAATCAAACTATAACAGAAAAATATTAAATTTGGCAACACTGTCAAAGATGTATAAATTTAAATGGATCATTTTGTCTGCTCCTGTATAATTTAGGTTTATTGAATATCAGTTTAAACTTGGAAACATGACCATGAGTTACTTTCAATTTCATTGTTGTCATGATAACGACTTAGAAGTTATAATTGGAATTTGTTTATCAAATTTCTTTTTTTGAAGACGAATAACTCCACAACGAAGCCCGATAGGAAAATTTTTTTTATGAAGCACTACAATTATTTTGAGCTCCTCTGTACATCCCTTCATTTTTGACATTACCTTTCCGTTAACTTATATAAAACTACATCTTTAATTGACTATTCCAGAATTGAATTTACTAATGAACAATTATTAGACAAAAAACACAGACATAATAAATTTCTTTCAAAAAGAAAATCTCAAATATTTACACTACCAAATAATTGAACATATATTTGAAGAAAAACCAGAATTTTTTGTTAATAAAATTAATATTGTCGCTAGTAAAACAGTAAAAAATCGCAAATATTACATCATTCTTTTACCATCAGGCCCAGATGAAATAATAGTGTCGCTCTTCATTACATTCTTTAAAGAGAAACATGTCTTCGATAGTTCAAAAATCTATTTTGTCGAAAACCACTTAGACCTACCAATTCCTGAATTATTATCTTTTATATTTTCTGATAAAGAATTAAAATTAAAAATTTGTCAAAAAGTTCAAACACCTGATAAAGATCAAATACCTATTATAGATCAAAATTACTCGAGAAAAGCAAACTTACATCGTGGAATAAATAATACTATTCGAAGAATCAGAGACAAATATGATTATAATATAATAAATCTGTCAAAAAAACTAAAATCTTACGTAAAAATTTAATCAATCCCTTAGTAATAACCGAAACACCCAAAATATCCTTTGAAAGAATATATATCGACATCTTAGAAATACCAACTCAGAACTATGTTTTAACAATTAAGAATGAATTAACAAAATTTACACAAGCATACCCCATTCCAGATAAAACCGCAAAATCAACAGTACACTTTACTACTGTACTTTTAACATTATGGTATACCCCTTCGAAACCATTCCATACAACTTTTAAAATTTAATCATTAAAAATATGGTGGATAATTTTTTATTTTGTTTGTCATCTTTTTTAATTGGAATTTTGTTATAAATAGTATTAATTTGAATGAATTCTTCAATGATGATGTGTGGATACGATGATACTGAAATGAGAAACAAAACGCGATAATTTGAACAAGTTGTACGACTGGTGGCAAATTTTTGTAAAAATGAAAACGACATCTAGGAAGATATATTGGGGACCAGAAAACATAAAAATTTAAAAATTGGATTTATTAAAACGACGTTTGTGAGTAAATAAGTATATTAAAATATTGAAAATAATTATGTTTATTTAATTAAATTATAATATATTTGACTTAAATTTTTAATATCAGTTTTGTCATTAATACTACTTATACTTTTTTTTTAATATGAATCATTTCTTGAATTAGTCTTTTGTTGATTCGTTTACTAAAATTTTAGTTTGATCAAAATTAAATGAATGTTTTTTATCTTTCATATGTTTATTAAGAGCTGTTGAACAGTTTTTTGTATATTTATAACCTTTTAATCTGTTTTCTAAATTTTGTGTCGTACCTGTGTATTGACCATTGCAATCATTGCATGGAATAGAGTATACAACATGAGAATTTTTTAAGACAGGAGTTTTACTTTTCCAAAGGCATGAATAATTTTTTTAATTGGTTAAATGATTTATGAACGACAGAAATATTGTATTTGGATAAAATAAATTTATTTTTTACTGATAAACATTGTATATACAGGGCTGGAAAATCCACATGGTTCATCTGCCTTTACATGAGAGCGACAAAGTAAAGTAAAGAAATCCGTGCGATAGACAAGGATGGCTATAGTGAAGACGTTTCATAATCTGAATAGTCACCGCCCGTTTCGGGTTAGAACTATTCAGATTATGAAACGTCTTCAATGTAACCATCCTTGTCTATCGCACGGATTTCTATCACTTACTTTATCGCTCTCACGTAACGGCCGATGTACCATGGGGACTTTCCGAACATGTATATGGTAATGTAATATATTGCAAGCTAACAGAGATTCGATCAGAGACTATGGTTTCTTTCTTTCTTGATTTATTACAGAAAGTAAAAATTCTTTGTTTAATAATTTTATTAAAAAACTTGAATGGATAATTGTTATTTTGTAATATATTTTTTACTTTTTTGACGATTTTAGATCGGTAAATAGGACTGGTTAAGTGCAATGCTCTATTAATTAAACCGATAACTGCACATTTTTTGTATGTTATAGGATAATGAGAATTAAAATTTAAATATCTATCGGATGAAATAGGTTTTGTGAACCATTTAGTTAAAATTTTATTATTTGTGCGGATTAAGGTTAAATCAAGAAAGTTAATTTTGTTATTTTTTTCAATTTCAATACTAAATTGTAATTTGGGATAAAAACTGTTAAATGCATTTAAAATTGTATTGTCAATTTTATTTTCGGGAAGTGCGATAATGCAATCATTCTGTAACATCCTACATATAAAATTATATTAATATCTCGGAAACGGCTGATTTTTGGCACACAGTACCTATTACGAAAAAGTTGCATAATTCCATGTAAAATATAAATATCCCCTCAAATACAGGGTGTTCCATTTAAAAAAATACAACTTTGGTTCCAAAAACGAATCACCCAGTATAAGTCAAATTATTTTTAAAATGTGCATTTCTTGTCTCCCCACTCGAACCTATTTTGAAATATTTTGCCCCAATTATATTCTAGCCATAAATCAGCTTGCCACAGCGTTTACTCACCCTGTATATAGGGTGAGTCATTAATAATCGTACACAGCTTAATGGNATGGTACAACGTTCTTCTAAATAATCCTCACATAATTCTACCGCCTCCCCATACTCCTCAGCTAATTTTTCACAGTATTCTGGAGAAAAATAATTCCCCATTCCATAGACTGCTTCATGAGCTGTATCAAACTTGAGATTTGAGAAAGTCTGATGTAAATTTCGAACGTCACTTTCGAGATCTTTTATTTCCACTTCATTCACATATGCCATCCACATATTGTTTAGCAGTTATTCTAAAAAGCTGTACTGGTCTTGGTTGATGACACAACTGATTACAATAACTAATTATCACTCTACGTTTAAATAACCAGAAATCAGTATAACGTTTACAAATTATTTTACGACAAACAGAACACTGTTTTATCTCCACCGAACCAACCATAATAATGTTCCTAGCTAGCTTCTTGCTTGTTTTATAGCGTCTATGAGCTCTCCCTTCCATGTGAACATATTATTATTTTTGGAAATGCCAGATGTGCATTCTATTAATAGATATGATGTAATGTTTTATGTTTAGAAATGATGGCACCGGATGTGGCTATTTTTAGATATGATTCTATTTTAAAAAATGATGTCAAGCCAGATGTGTATTCTATTAATAGATACATTCTATTTTTAGAAATGATGCCTGTGGCTACTTTTAGATGATTCTATTTTTAAAATGATTTCATGCCGGATGTACTGGTCATCGACCTTGTGGTCTATGACCTGAACACTGAACTTCACATGCACATTGTGTTTGCTCTCTCATATCTCTACTACTGTGATGGTAAATTTTACCCACGTAAACCCATGTTGGAACGTGTATGATGAAAATTTGCAAATTTCGTTTTAGTAGCGGACTGAGCACCTAAGAGTTAAGCTAGTTATCAAATTTTATAAATTTACCTCAACTGGTTTCGAAGTTATTTAGAAAAAATCATCGTCAGAGTGGTCCATTTAAGTGGGTATAACTTCCTTAGGAAGTTTATATAAAGAAAAAGTAATCTTTTTTGACATAGAACACCCTGTAGAAATATTGCCCCCTAATTTCTTTCGGGACACCCTGTATACACAGATGAAGAACTAAAAGGACTCTCAATTTTATTTATTAGTATTGTCGATTTAGTGAACAAAAATCTGTTAATTGGCTAATGAAGTGAAGTATTTGTTTGCGAAATCGTTACAGTTAACCAATTTTAGGAGATTGTTCCATGAGCAAGTTTCACGTAACAGCCCTATACAATTTGATTTAAAAAAGCCTGTTACTTGGAAGTGGCCTAGTTAAAATCAATTAATTCAATAAGAAAAGAAAAACATTTTTGTGTAATAAGAATAAACGAGTTAATTTAATAAAATACATAAAAATAACACAGCCACACAGAAAAAAAAAGTTGGGTATACTTTTTATGCGACATATATTTTTTGTAGTAATTTAGCCTCCTGAACACGAATCTGGGGTCAGAATTGGCCCATCACGTCACAATTTTTTCCTAACCTCAAAAAACTGAAAAATAGTGAAAATTGATGAAAATTTACTGNGAGACTATGGTTTCTTTCTTTCTTGATTTATTACAGAAAGTAAAAATTCTTTGTTTAATAATTTCATTAAAAAACTTGAATGGATAATTGTTATTTTGTAATATATTTTTTACTTTTTTGACGATTTTAGATCGGTAAATAGGACTGGTTAAGTGCAATGCTCTATTAATTAAACCGATAACTGCACATTTTTTGTATGTTATAGGATAATGAGAATTAAAATTTAAATATCTATCGGATGAAATAGGTTTTGTGAACCATTTAGTTAAAATTTTATTATTTGTGCGGATTAAGGTTAAATCAAGAAAGTTAATTTTGTTATTTTTTTCAATTTCAATACTAAATTGTAATTTGGGATGAAAACTGTTAAATGCATTTAAAATATTGTCAATTTTATTTTCGGGAAGTGCGATAATGCAATCATTCTGTAACATCCTACATATAAAATTATATTTCGGAAACGGCTGATGTTTGGCACACAGTACCTATTACGAAAAAGTTGCATAATTCCATGTAAAATATAAATATCCACTCAAATACAGGGTGTTCCATTTAAAAAAAAATACATCTTTGGTTCCAAAAACGAATCACCCAGTATAAGTCAAATTATTTTTAAAATGTGCATTTCTTGTCTCCCCACTCGAACCTATTTTGAAATATTTTGCCCCAATTATATTCTAGCCATAAATCAGCTTGCCACAGCGTTTACTCACCCTGTATATAGAGTGAGTCATTAATAATCGTACACAGCTTAATGGCAGACTGTTAACGTCAAAATATAGCGATTTAGCCGAACATGCCTTAGTAAATTTGTAACAAGTATACCTTCTTATATTTAGAATTGAACGTAGTTCAACATTTTCCAATTAAAAACTTCAAAATTGTAAAATACTAAAAGTTGGATATATTTTTACATTGATAGGACAGTATAACTGGCGTCTCCTAGACGTGACCCCAACGCTGTTGTGCATATTCGTATTTGCCACCACAAAAAACGTAAAACTATAAATTTTCAAAACAATTGGTCCATACATACTTAAAATATAGCGAAAAATCGAAAATATTTTTTCAACTTTAACACCCTGTAGAACGAACAGGAGCAACAATTGATTAAGGCATGTTTGGCTCAATCACTATATTTTGACGTTAACAATCTGCCATTAAGCTGTGAACCATTATTAATGACTCACCCTGTATATCTATACAGATATGTTACTAATTTTAAATAAAACTAATATGTTTTAAAATAATTATTTTTGTTTTAAAAAACGAACAACAAAAATAAATAAAGATGCTAATCTGATGTATACGAAATATTTTTTCAAAATTGTTTTAGGTTTTTACAGAAAATTATGTGTTACTATTAAAGCAGTATATGCATTTAATTTGTAAATCTCAGTGTCAATGACCTCTGACATATAGGTACACAGATGAAGAACTAAATTTTATTTATTAATATTGTCGATTTGGTGAACGAAAATCTGTTAATTGGCTAATGAATGAAGTTTTTGTTTGCGAAATCTTTAGAATTAAGCAATTTTGGGAGATGAGCAAGTTTCACGTAACAGCCCTATACCTATACAATTTGATTTTAAAAATTCTATTACTTAGAAGTGGCCTAGTTAAAAACAATTAATTCAATAAGAAATTAAAAACATTGTTGTGTAATAAGAATAAACGAGTTAATTTAATAAAATACATAAAAATAATTATTAAATTCAGTAATGTTGTGGTTATTTCGAAGAAAATCGTTAACTACACTTGATTAAATTCATTATATGGACTATCTGTAAATGTCATACACAGATGATATGTCTATAATAATTCATTAGATCAAGTCTAGTTCACATTTTTCCTTCCCGTCTTTTATACGTTTAAGAAAAAAACACGTATCTTAGTGAGCATTTCAGTTTGCAGAATCACTAGCATTTCAAAATAACCTATGTAATATTATTTTCATGTACTTCACATCGCTTCAATTCCACATGACCATATACTATTATGATAGTAATAAAATATATAAATATCTGAATTTTCTGTAACTACATTTGGATATGAATTTTACAATTATTGTTTTAATTTGTTATTTGTCTTTTTTATCCGTTTTGCTCCATTGTATATCATTACAATTCTCAATGTTACAATTTCTTTGTACAGATTATTGCCTTTTATAAGTCGTAATTTTGAATAAAGCAGAAATTCTACTGAAACGTCGGCAAAGTATTCAATGAACATCAGAAATCAATATATGTCCAAATATCTCATTCTTTATTTAAGTATTAATGAATGGATAATATGCAATATGTTCCACATTCATCATAAACAATTTTTGTGTAGGTACTTATAAAATATTTATGATATTTAGTTGTTGCTACAAGAGGTAAAATAATAAAATTATATAGATACCTACCTGTTTTTGGCCAAAGAGNTGAGGTTAGGAAAAAATTGTGACGTGATGCGCCAATTCTGACCCCAGATTCGTGTTCAGGAGGCCAAATTACTACGAAAAATATATGTCGCATAAAGAGTATACCCAACTTTTTTTTTCTGTGTGGCTGTGAATTATTAAATTCAGTAATGTTGTGGTTATTTCGAAGAAAATCATCAACTACACTTGGTTAAATTCATTATTATATATGGACTATCTGTAAATGTCATACACAAATGATCTGAGAATAATAATAATTGATTAGATCAAATCTAGTTCACATTTTTCCTTCTCGTCTCTTATACGTCTACGAAAAAAACACGTAGGTATCTTGGTGAGCATTTTAGTTTGCAGAATCATTAGCATTTCAAAATAACCTATGCAATATTATTTTCATGTATTTCACATCGCTTCAATTCCACATGACCATTTACTATTATGATAGTAATAAAATAATTGAATATTTGAATTTTCTGTAATTACATTTGGATACGAATTTTACAATTATTGTTTCAATTTGTTATTTGTCTTTTTTATCCGTTATATATCATTACAATTCTCAATGTTATAATTTCTTTGTACATATTATTCCCTTTTATAACTTGTAATTTTGAATAAAGCAGAAATTCTGCTGAAACGTCGGCAAAGTATTCAATGAACATCAGAAATAAATATATGTCCAAATATCTCGTTCTTTATTTAAGCATTAATTAATGGATAATATGCAATATGTTCGGCATTCATCATAAACAATTTTTGTGTAGGTACTTATAAAATATTTATGATATTTAGTTGTTGCTAAAAGAGGTAAAATAATAAAATTATATAGATACCTGTTTTTGCCCAAAGAGCATTCACAGCAATATTAAAAGGTCGAAATTCTTCATGCATTCCTAACACACACATTGACATGCCATATTTAGCAATTGTATATGCTGTGTGATCTTTAAACCATTGTGGCTTCATACTGAGTGGTGGTGATAAATTTAGGATATGAGCATGATTACTTTTCTTCAAATATGGAAGACATTCCTTCGACCTAAATAAAAACAAATATATACAGGCTGTCTACTATAAGAGGGCTCCTCCTATGTATCTCGCTTAACACACAATGCACGTCAAAAATCTTTATATGTTTTTTTGTTGCATTTTTTGAGGCCTTGATGCTTGTAAAATAAACTTGAGATTTATGGCCAACTTTATGAGAAATCATGAAAAACCGGAAAAATACCGAAAAAATTGGACCGTCTAACTTTTTTATTTCAAGAGGCAGAGAAAACTTATTTTAATAAAATTTCATGGCAAAATTTATATCTTTCACCTGGTGTAAACAAATTTTTGAAGTATCGGATGTAATTTGCTGTGCCCTCTACGCGGGCAAAACAAAAGTCATCGAAGCAGACTATGGCTACAAAAAATTGCTTGTTTTTCCTCTTTCACGCGATATACTGCATGTTGCTTGTATCTTTTATATTTATTACATTTTTTATAATTTTGTTATAAAAATGTAAACATTTTCATGTTAACGCAGAAATTGTTGTAGACAGTTAGACGACCCTAAACTTTCGGTACTTTTTCGGTTTTTTACGATCAGTCACAACGTTGTCCATGGATCTCAAATTTGTTTTTACGAGCATAAAGGCCTCAAAAAATGCATCAAAAAATATCTAAAGATTTTTCACGTGCGTCGTATATTAAGCGAGATTCATAGTAGTGACCCTCTTATAATAGACAGCCTATATATATATATATATATATATATATAGGCTGTCTATTATAAGAGGGTCACTACTATGAATCTCGCTTAATATACGACGCACGTGAAAAATCTTTAGATATTTTTTGATGCATTTTTTGAGGCCTTTATGCTCGTAAAAACAAATTTGAGATCCATGGACAACGTTGTGACTGATCGTAAAAAACCGAAAAAGTACCGAAAGTTTAGGGTCGTCTAACTGTCTACAACAATTTCTGCGTTAACATGAAAATGTTTACATTTTTATAACAAAATTATAAAAAATGTAATAAATATAAAAGATACAAGCAACATGCAGTATATCGCGTGAAAGAGGAAAAACAAGCAATTTTTNGTGGGAATAATCTTGAACCTTTTGTTTAATATTAAAATATATTTATTTTCTTGGAAATTGGGTTCTGGTGTGATAGTCGGTTAAAAAAAGGATAAAAGGAACAGAGAAACAGCAGCAATTTCTTTCTCGACGTTTCGTTCCTGATCCGTCAAGAAAGAAATCGCTGCTGTTTCTTTTATCCTTTCTTTAACCGACTATCACACCAGAACCCAATACCCAAGAAAATAAATATTTTAATATTAAACAAAATGTTCAAAAGGTTCAAGAAGATTTCCACGTTATATACAGTGTGTCCCGTTTTTCAGGATAACACCTCTGGAAATGTGAGAAGGCTATGGCTATAGCCAATTATTTTACAAATATTCTATATTCTTATTGATATGACAAAAGCGGTGCCTGCTACAATTTTTTAAAAGGGTCGTTTTTCCAGAAAGTAGTATTAGGCATTTTTTTATTTAAAAGATAATATTACCAGGCTATTCAACACCCACTAAAATACCCATATACCAAATTTGAACGACAAATGTCTATTGAGTGTTCTTTTATGTGGTGCCAAACTTCGAAAAATCAGACAATTAAAAATTATAATAAGCAGGTCAAAGATTACCATGAAAGTGAAAATAAATACCAATCGGACAAAGAAAGAATACAGGCACTATAAATTTAATACTTTTAATTATATTAATTCCTTATTATTAATTAATTATAAAAATAATAACTTGCAAAAAATGTAATGAATTATAAATACTAATACAAAAAAATTGCAAAACGTTAATCTAAATTAAGTTTTAGTTTTCTCCACCAAACCTCCTTGCAGTCGAACATATTTTTCCAATCCTCTTCTTATATTTAAAAATAATTTACATAGCCGTTGTGGAGTAATCTCTGAACAAGCTTGTCTTATGCAATAATTCATTAGGTCATCCAAAGTCCTTAGTGTGTTTTCATAAATTTTTTGTTTTCTAAAACCCCAAAAGTATAAATCCATAGTTCGAGAAAACTAAAATTTAATTTAGATCGTTTTGTTTAACAATTTAATATTTATAATTCATGTATGACCTACATTTCTTGTACGTTAATTATTATTTTTACTATAGCCGCAATTAAAAGTGTTAAATTTATATTGTCTACATTTTTTCTTTGCCCGATTGGCACCTGTTTTCACTTACATGGCAATCTTTGACCTGCTTATTATAATTTTTAGTTGTCTGATTGTTCGAAGTTTGGCACCCCATAAATAAAACACTCAAAAGACATTTGTTGTTCAAATTTGGTATGTGGGTATTTTGATGGGTGTTGAATAGCCTGGTAATATTATCTTTTTGATAAAAAAATGGCTAATACCACTTTCTGGAAAAACGACCCATTTAGAAAATCGTAGTAGGCCAGGCTTTTGTTACATCAATAAAATGATTAGTAGAATATAACCTCCCTTCAGGGTACTACTTGAAAAAAAATTGGCTTGAGGAAAGTTCACAGCCTTCTCACATTTCCAGAGGTGTTAACCTGAAAAACGGGACACATTGTATATGGGCCATTAGTGTGAGAAAGTACACTAACTCCCTTGTTACTTATAATACAGAAAAAAAGTTTATATAAAAGTTGTACAGAATCAAGAAACCTAAACTACAAAATTAATTTCAAACATACAGGGCGATGAGTAAAAACGGGACATGCTAAACATTACTTTTTTTAAATGGAACACCCTGTATATTTTTAAATAGTTGGATTTCTGAGAAAATTCTATATATGGCAATATAAACAGTTTATCATTTTAGTGCGGGGTTGCCAAGTTATGTAGAAAATTCTTAGAATTTTGGATAAAACATGACCTCGAAGAAGTTGTATTAACTTTCAACTACTAACACTTCGAGCAAAAATATTTGACAGAGTTATAGGCAAATGTTATTCAAAGGCTCCTATATTAGCTAATATCGATATTTTATACAGGGCATTTTTTATAAGACAATAACTTTTAGAAAGTTCAAACATGATTTTCAAAAATTTTTCAAATGGAACACCCTATATTTTATTGTTTTATTTTATTCGCATATCACTCCACTTCAACTTTTATTAAGCATGTTCTATACCTAAAATTCTTAGTTTTTAAGATATGGCAACATTTCTGAAAATACTTAATTTTTATTATTTTCGGTCGCACGAGATGGCTTTGGAAAAAACTGTCACATTGTGTCAACTTGTCTATACTATAAAATAATTTAATTATACTACATATTTGTTTATAAAAAAATCTTAATAGAACATAACATAGTTTATTTATTAAATGGAAATAAAATAAGAAAATAGATACGAAAATAAATCAAATATTTAATTTTACAACAAGTGTTCAAAATAACGGCCGTCTTGGTTTAGACATAGCTCTACACGTCGTTCAAATGTGGTGTTAACATTATTCAGAATATCAATATTGATATTTTGAAAAATTCGTAGAATTCGGTTTTTCATATCCTCTTTAGTAGTAGGGCGAGTTTGATATACCCGATCTTTTACATATCCCCACAGAAAATAGTCCATTTTTGTCAGATCAGGCGACCTAGCAGGCCAACTAATTGGTCCACCTCTTCCAACGCACTTCTCTGGAAATTCATTGTTTAAGAATCTACGAACTTCCTGCGTGTGGTGTACAGGGGCTCCATCATGTAAGTACCACATCCTCTGACGAATATTTAGCGGTATATTTTCTAATAAATTTTCCATAGTATTTTGTAGAGAATGAAGATATAGTTGCCCTGTTAAATGTTCGTCGAAAAAATAAGGCCCAATAACGTAATGTCCAATAATCCCGCCCCAAACATTGAGTGACCACCGGATTTGACTATGTGTCCTTATAAGCAACGGATTTTCAGAAGCATAATAATGAAAATTGTGTCTGTTCACGCTTCCATTTTTGTGAAACGTTGCCTCATCAGTAAAAAGCACACAATTAAAAAAAAACCTATCTTCATTCATTTTTCTCTGGGCCCAATTACAAAATTCCAAGCGACCTTCACAGTCGTGATTATTCAATTCTTGGTGAAACTGGATATGATATGGATACAGCCTGTGCTTCTTTAAAATCCGCCTTACCGATGTCCTGCTTATATCTGTTTGCCTTGAAATTGCTCTAGTACCTATATGCGGATCTTCAGTAACACTTAACAGAACATTTAAGGCGCGGCGGTAGCCGAAGCGGCCAAGGCTTGCCTACAGAGGGGAGCCAGGGCTGTGTGGCAAAACCGTAGTGGGTTCGAATCCCGCACGCGGCAGGAAAATTCTTTCGAATTTTCCTGTCGTACCATGGATGTTTGTGATTGTTAAGGTGGAGGGTAGTGTAAGTTAGCAGGCAAAAAGGGCCAAGCATGGCCTAATTGCTGGTAAGCTTCATTATCTTTACCTTTTTTTTTAACAGAACATTTAGATCATTCACATCATCCACAATAGTATTTTTTCTATCATGTTTTTCATAAGAAACATTGCCAGTAGTATCAAAACGTACCATTAATTTTTCAAAGGTATTTGCACGGGGTTGTCTTCTATCTGGATATCTCTGATTATAAATTCTTGTTGCGAGTAAACAATTTCTATCAGCAGCTCCCAATACATAAATCATATCCACCATTTCTTCTTTAGAAAAATTCATTGTAATATAAAATTATTTTATGAATACCAACTAATAAATAACTAATAGATACTAATAAACTAATAAAATGAACGCAAAATGGAATGGTAAATTATGAACTGACAAGTTGACACAATGTGACAGTTTTTTCCAAAGCCATCTCGTGCGACCGAAAATAATAAAAATTAAGTATTTTCAGAAATGTTGCCATATCTTAAAAGCTAACAATTTTAGGTATAGAACATGCTTAATAAAAGTTGAAGTGGAGTGATATGCGAATAAAATAAAACAATAAAATATAGGGTGTTCTATTTGAAAAATGTTAGAAAATCAAGTTTGAACTTTCTAAAAATTATCGTCTTATAATATAGGAGCCTTTGTATAACATTTGCCTATAACTCTGTCAAATACTTTTGCTCCAAGTGTTAGTAGTTGAAAGTTAATACAACTTCTTCGAGGTCATGTTTTTTCCAAAATTCTTAGAATTTTCTACATAACTTGGCAACCCCGCACTAAAATGATAAACTGTTTATATTGCCATATATAGAATTTTCTCAAAAATCCAACTGTTTAAAAATATACAGGGTGTTCCATTTAAAAAATGTTATGTTTGGCGTGTCTCGTTTTTACTCATCGCCCTGTATGTTTGAAATTAATTTTGTAGTTTAGATTTCTTGATTCTGTACAACTTTTATATAAACTTTTTTTTTGTAATATAAGTAACAAGGGAGTTAGTGTACTTTCTCACACTAATGGCCCACCCTGTATATACAGGCTGTTACAAATTCGCTTCTCACTACAGGGATCACGGAAACTGTAAGAGCTACTTAAATGAGGGTAGACTTGCGTAATCAGGGGACCAACATTATGCCTCTAAAAAATCAAGGCTAACATGATTAATTTTCGAAGTATTAGAAAAAAACTGAAATTGTGAAAATCCGTTTTTGTTTAATTTCAGCCTTATTCGAGGTGATATTGAAAAAAGAACAACACTTTCTCAAGACCACTTTTTGCCCTCTATCGAATGGCATAATCAATTTTTGTATGTAAAGTTTCGTCTCTCCAGGACCATCATTAACTTCATTTTTTTAAATACGACCTTAACAATTTTATTACATTTTTTGCAAGCCTTCATGACCCCCAATATTGGACTGCCTTAGCCCGAACCAGATTCAGACGTTTTGTCTCGAAAAATTCATCTTCAGTGTATTCGTTCCAAATTTATCTAAAGTTTGTATTTAGATTTCTTTGTTTAGTTTATTGAATTATCGTACACTGTAAGTGTCGTTAGACCTTGGGAAATCCATCTAGTTATTTAAACTATTACTACCACGCGTTACGGTAAAACATTTATTATTATTAACTATTACCATCACTTGGTCATACATAACTCCATAAGTTGTGGGGTCAAAATTAAAACATTACTACAATTTTAATTTTATTATGACAAATTAATTCTTAAACATGCATATGAACAACCAAAACACCAACTGAATAATATTCTTAAAATTTCTGTAATGTTCAAAAACATTTTCGTTTTGGCAAAGGTTAAAACTGAAGATCAGCGTAATACTATCGGAATTTATTATATCTGTAACTGCAACTATGAAAGAGCATGTCAGATGTATTTGTATGAATGCCCTGAAAAAAATAGATCGGAATTTGTTTGAACTTCGAGCACTCGAGAAGCATAGAAATAACTATGGACACGGAAATAAAACTAATAATGTTTTATTTAAATGCGTGGTGGTAATAGTTTAAATAACTAGATGGATTTCAAGGGTCTAATGACACTTACAGTGTATGATAATTCAATAAACAAAGAAATCTAAATAAAAAATTTAGATAAATTTGGAACGAATTGAATCTGGTTCGGGCTGAGGCCGATTGGGGGTCATGAAGGCTTGCAAGAAATGTAATAAAATTTCTAAGGTCGTATTTAAAAAAAGTTGATGATGGTCCTGGAGAGACGAAACGTTACATATAAAAATTGATTATGCCAGTGGCCATGAGAAAGTGTTCTTTTTTCAATATCATCTCAAATAAGTCTAAAATGAAACAAATACGGATTTCCAAAATTTTGTTTTTTTTTAATATTTCGAAAACTAATCATGTTAGCCTTGATTTTTTAGAGGCATAATGTTGGTCCCCTGATTACGCAACTTTGCCCCCATTTAAGTTACTTCGTACCTCTTACCGTTTTCGAGATCCTTGTAGTGAGAAACGAATTTGTAACAGCCTGTATATATAGACCAGCGTTGCCAGATTTTTTTTCGGGCAAAGCGGGATTTTGAAACTTTTTGAACAAAAACAGGACATACTACGGGTTTGTATAATTGATGCCTAAAAAAAAATAAAAAAAGGTCTCAGGATATGTCCTCAAAAAAAATCGATGTCTAAAAAAAAGGGGGACGTAATCAGGAAATATCTATTTAATAACAAACCTGGAGAAAATAATTTAATAACAGACCTGGAGAAAATAATTGACGCCTAAAGAAAAAAAAAAACAAAACAAGAGCGGGAAAAGCGGGACTGAGCTTGTCTCGCGCGGGACATTTAATTTTGGCTTAAAAAGCGGGAAGTCCCGCCAAAATCGGGACGTCTGGCAACGCTGATATAGACCAAAAAATATATATTGGGGATGTTGTCAAGTGGTGGTTGAAAGAAAACTCTTTTTTAACTTAAACCAAGCTTTCGATAATTATTTATTATCTTTTTCAAGTTTAAAATGGCTAAAATGTACAACAAAACATTAATATAATGAAATAATTACATAAAATGGGCACTTCCTTCAGTTAACAGAGTTACATCATAAAACTTAAAAGATAATGGTGTAACAAAGTGATTTTCCAACACCCCACATTTGTGTTCTTTTTATTTTATTTTATGAATAAATATGATGTACCGCACCGTCATTCTTTTTGG
>NW_019417336.1:350568-410820 GCF_000390285.2 Anoplophora glabripennis | reverse complement strand
GCTCCTCGATGCCGGCCTCCTGGTGGTCATTGCCGATGACGGACCCCGGCTTCTTCTTCTGCATTCCAGATCCCCCACCCCCGCACCCCACTGACACTTCTTCAGCGTGATCATGGAGCTGCTGCTGGAGACCTGGTGCTAGCTTCGGATGGCGGCAGCCCGGTGGTGACCTTGAAGTGGTCTGGAATCCCCACTGCTATACTACTATCCTCTAGTTAAAAAAATATATATATTTTTTTAAATTTAGTTGTATATAATTGTTACCAAATAGAAGGCACTTTTTTCTCTAATAAACAAATAAAATAACCCCGCGGTTTTTAACTTTTGAAAGAAGTTATATACACCATTCGAAAGCTCGTAAAAAAACCTACAAATGGAAAAAAACAAGTTTCTACGACCAATAGGTCCGGAGTTAGCAATTTTTTTTAAATCACAGAGCAATTTGTTATACTTAAACATTAAGACTTGAAATTTTAACATTTTGTAAACGAACATTTAAACTTTATGCCCTGTTAATTTTAATTGAATTTGATGCCAATAATTGATCAATCCAGAGCCCATCAAAGTAAGGATACGCGGCAGTAGCCCTTCAGGGAGTGGTGGTGGGGGGATCTTCCCCTCAACCAGGAAAAAACTGACAATGTCAAATTTGTAATATCTCAGCTTCTATGTAATGTAGAACCTTCTATTTTTAATTTGGGGTAGCTAAACGAAAAAATTACTTCTGGATTATTTCTATCCTTGTAAAACCACCCCCTACCCCCCTAGAAATTTTTATTTGAAAAAAAAATTTTTACATTTTTTTTTATTTGAAATGTTTTAGATAATAGTTCTCAATAAAAAAATGTCAAAATTAATAAATAAAAAAATAATTAATAAATTTCAAAATGTTTCGTTTCCTGGTCTATTACCATCAACTAACCTCCTCTGAACCCTACAGCTTTTGTACAACTCACTACCATGTATCCTTAATCCGAAACTCGACCCTACAAACTACTACCCTGTATATATCCCCTATTTTGGGGGCTTTCCGGGGTGGAAATGATTCGAATAATTTCCCACGCATGCTCTTAGTTGTATAAAATAAT
The DNA here is from genome assembly GCF_000390285.2 of Anoplophora glabripennis. Classification (NCBI taxonomy): domain Eukaryota; kingdom Metazoa; phylum Arthropoda; class Insecta; order Coleoptera; family Cerambycidae; genus Anoplophora; species Anoplophora glabripennis. Next base: position 409,732 of record NW_019417336.1, on the reverse strand, counting down.
TTACAAAAAAAAACAGGTGGATAATCTCATAACAACTTGAGATATAAATATTTTAGTTTTTCTACCACTATTTGGAGGGTGTTTCGGGGTGGAAATGGCTCAAGGATATTTCAACACATGCTCTTATCCGTATAGAATAATGATAAGATATAAATGGTTTAGTTTTTCTACCCCTATTTTAGGGATATTTCGGAATAAAAGTATCTTGATGATTTCTACACATAATATGCTCTTAGCCGTATAAAATGATTTATGAAAAAAAACGTGTGGATAATCTCGTAATAACCTGAGATATAAATATTTTAGTTTTTTCAACCCTTATTTTGGCCGTATCTGGGGTGGAGTTGTACTGGTTTCCATTCCAGATATATGAACCATAGGCGTACACAGGAAACAGTTAGGGGTGACGTTATTTGTGCTACGACCGCCTTTCCTTCGTTCCGGCTTCAATTTTTTTTACGAAAATTATACAAAAAATGCGGCGTTATAAAAAAAGTAAGTCTGCGCAAAATTTCAACTTATTGTCTTAAGATACGAAGAAGTTATTCATGAAACCTTTTTTAATATTGTAATTTTGACACGTTCTATCTTGAAAAATAAGTACCTAAATGAAAATGTATTTAACGAAGTCCCGTTATCCACGTCTTGACTTACTTCATTGTAACGTCCCCGTATATTCGTAGCTTTGCGTATAAATATCACTCACAATCAGTATTTACCCACTGCAGGAGCGAAGTTCTGTTTTTCTATTAAAAAATCATACCTACATGTTCATTTTGAATTTGACCCTTTATTTCTAATTTTTTCGCAAAAAATTGTAAAATCTACACAATCAACTTCAGAGACTATGAAAAATTGGGTTCGAAACAACATGTTTCTGATTCTGTATAACTGTCAGTCACCAACATCCAAAAAACTATACTAAATTTGGCGCTTTTTAAATAATTTTGAAAACATTGAAAAAAGAACATTGTCAATAAAATAACATTCACCTTGAAACCGTTGTATCTTCGAGAAAGTTCGAAATTGACTCTCAGTTAATTTTGGACTTTGAAGTTGATATATTGTTTCTTTATTTTCCGAAGTGTGCAAACAATTTAATTAACAAAAAATAGATCTGTGATGTCCCATGTTTGTGAAATAAGTGTAGCGTTCCGTTTTTAATGCAAAACGTAAACAAATTCAAGTGATTATCTGTACACGGGCATTATCTGTATATATAGCCGGCGAGATGTAGTAAAGTCCATAATCGTTTAGTGACCGAAGCAAGACTGTTAATTTCAAAATGAAGTACATCTTGATCGTGCTGATTTTGACCATGTTCGCCATCGCACAAATCTCAGGTGAATATACAGGGTGTTAATGAATAGGTGTTACAAACGGATATGGTATGTAAAAAATCCAAAAATAAGTGCAGTTTACTTAATAAACATATGTCCTAAAGCGGCTCATTTTCGAGATACAGGGCGTTGAAATTTAAAAATAATAAACTATTTTTTCCTGTAGCTCCGGTATTAGTTAATATTTCTTTATCAAACTCAACAGACAGATTTACTAGCTTAAAGGATGCATAAATATGGCAGAAACCATTTATTGGCTTCTTCTAGTGGCGTGCGATAGGTGTCGTTTCACCTTTTATCCCCCCTAAATTGTGCGGCACTGTACAAATATTAGTTTTTCGTATGTTTTTGAATTTGCTAGTATTTTTTACGTAAATAATGTATACTTGTTAGACTTCCATAAAATGAGTAATTATCAAGTTATTAACATTTACATTACTGAGGTCACCTTATGCTCCAAAAACCAAAAATTTTTAAAAAGTGACATGTTGAGTAAATTTTTCACGAAATTGTTTAGTAAATGCATACATGTGTCGCTTTTTCTTTTTGAGATACAAAACATTCAAGGTTTCCGTATTCCTCAAGCAAGTTTAAAATGTTGGAAAAAAAACATTTGCCGTTGACATTACTTGTATTTTAATGTCAAATTATTTTCGATTGTGAAACGAGGCAGTTTTTAATTATTATTGTTATTTTAGTGTAAAGTTTAGTTTGTAAGTTTTAATTATTAGATAGATATCTTTATCCATTCGTTTAAAACATTCATACATCATGAATGAATATACTTCTGCTGATTATGCAAACATGATATTAATGTACGGTCAAGCGCGTTGTAATGGCAGGGCTGCCCGTCGGTTATACTCAATCCGATTTCCAAATCGTCCAACCCCTTCACATAAGATATTTGGAAGAGTGTTTCGCAGGTTGCAGGAAACAGGAACTTTTACAACAAATAGGGTTAACTGCGGGGTAAGGAGAAACCGCAGAACGATAAGGTTCGAAGAAGAAGTTCTTAATAGGATAGAAGAAAACCAATCCACCAGCAGTCGAAGTATTGCTCAGAATATGCATGTAAACCATGTAAGCGTTTGGCAAGTTTTACGCGAGCAACAGCTTCACGCTTATCATATACAAAAGGTTCAAGCTTTAACTCCCGCCGACTTTCAGCCACGACTAAACTTTTGCCATTGGTTTCTTCAACAGTGTCAGTTGCAAGCAAATTTTCCGCGGTTTGTGCTTTTTACAGACGAAGCATCCTTCACACGAGAAGGGATCTTTAATTCTCGCAACAACCATGTCTGGGCTGAAGAAAACCCTCACACCATTCGCTCCACTAGATTTCAGCAGAAGTTTGGCGTCAATGTCTGGGCTGGTATAATTGACGGGCGCTTAATTGGTCCGCACCTTCTTCCAAATCGTCTTACAGGTCCTATTTATTTAACGTTCCTACAACAAGTACTTCCAGAATTATTAGAAAATGTGCCATTAAACATTCGACAGGAAATGTGGCTGCAGCATGATGGTGCGCCAGCGCACTTTTCGCTTGTTGTCCGAGATCACCTTAATCAACAATTCGGTGTAAGATGGATTGGCCGTGGATTACCTATGGCGTGGCCACCACGTTCCCCAGACATGACCCCGCTTGACTTTTATTTGTGGGGCCATATGAAGAGTCTAGTTTATGAAACTCCTGTTGAGTCAGAAGAAGATTTGGTAGCACGCATTCTAGCTGCAGCGCAGGAGATCGAAACGACGCCTGGCACTTTTGACCGAATGTACACAAATATGCTTCGAAGAATTAACGCTTGTATCGCTACTGGTGGCCGTAATTTTGAGCATTTACTGTAATTTTTTTGTGCAAAATAAAAATACCTTTTAAACAACTTTAACTTTTTGTATCTCGAAAACTAGCATAGCATAGAAAAACATAGTTTTTGGAGCATAAGGTGACCTCAGTAATGTAAATGTTAATAACTTGATAATACTCATTTTATGGAAGTCTAACAAGTATACATTATTTACGTAAAAAATACTAGCAAATTCAAAAACATACGAAAAACTAATATTTGTACAGTGCCGCACAATTTAGGGGGGATAAAAGGTGAAACGACACCTATCGCACGCCACTAGAAGAAGCCAATAAATGGTTTCTGCCATATTTATGCATCCTTTAAGCTAGTAAATCTGTCTGTTGAGTTTGATAAAGAAATATTAACTAATACCGGAGCTACAGGAAAAAATAGTTTATTATTTTTAAATTTCAACGCCCTGTATCTCGAAAATGAGCCGCTTTAGGACATATGTTTATTAAGTAAACTGCACTTATTATTGGATTTTTTACATACCATATCCGTTTGTAACACCTATTCATTAACACCCTGTATACTGCTAAGTATTTATAAGCAAATTAACAGAAAAATGTTTTAATTAAAAGACGCTATATATTAAAAAGATCTTTTTATAAAGTATGTACAAAATAACAAGAAAAATCTCAAATGTTATGCGATTTTCATGTGAAATCTGAGTATATCTTGTTCCATGTTCAAAAACCATCAGTGCCATTTTATGTTGCAATAGTTTAATATTTGATTACACGTTTGTATGATCAAAGTGTTACAAAATGCCAAGAACTTATTCAAATTTAGGGTCAGCAAATATGGTGTTTGCTTGTAGTTTTTGTAATGAGAATGCTAATGCTCCTGTTGAAGAATATTATCAACGGTTTCCATATCACAGATGTCCTGATAAACATGTATTAATCAGATTTTTCAGCAAACTGTGCGAAACCGAAAAATTTCCCAGTGCTAGTATAACGTCTGAACGAGCAATTGGGTTATTGGGCATTCCACAAAAAAGAGTAATAGAAACCCTTCACGATCAAGGCTTATATTCGTACCATGTACAGAGTGATTCACTATATTTTGACCCCTCATTAAATTATTTTTTTCAAGAGTTATAAAAAATGTGAAATACAAAAGTTGTACGATTTTTTATAAACAAAATGGCCGCGGATGTTAACTTTGTTAATTTAAATGGAACACCTTGTATATTTTTACATATTTGGATAGAACGTTCCTTGTCGAGCATAGTCATACAGGGTTTGTTGGGTCCATCTCTAACAATAAGTGAGATAGGTAATATTAAAAAACGAAAAGGTTTTTTATTAAGAAAATAAGACATTTTGTAACTGTTAGACCTGTTTCAGGTATTTCTGCCTTTTTTCCAATTACGTAAGAATTTAAATTTAGTTAGTAATATATTTTAACATATCGGACATTGATATAGTCCAAAATGCGTACAGGTATTTTAACTAAATCTCACTAATTAGGCCGTGAGAGGCCTAATAATTACTCATGGACAATTGGCTCCCGCGTACAATGTACTTCCTCTTCGTGATGATACGACGAAGAATAGCTGGGTCGTTTGTCGGTTGTCGCACCTATGACACTGATGAAGACTAATAAGTCCGAAACCGGTCAGTACCTGGTGGGTTAAACTGACAAACGATCCTAGCTGTACTAGGTCTCGCGAGTATAATTCATTGTCGGTAGGGGCAAATAGCTCTCGGAGTAGTTGTTTCTCGTGGCACTGACGACTTAAACTCATGGACAATGTTATATGGTAGGCCGTGACAGTGACAGATAATATTGTTATTGTTAATTAAAATGGCTTACAGAGAAATAGAAAATTGAAATATTATAAATTAAAATTTTCCATATTCTATTTTAATTCCTTATATTATTTCCATTTTCTACTTCTGTGTAACTCATTTTAATTAAATAATAATACAAACTGTCAATGTTATTATGACATTACTACCTGTCAGTCACGACCTACCATATAACATTGCCCATGAGTAAATAGGCCTCTCACGGCCTAATTAGTGAAATTTATTGTTAGTTAAAATACCTATAGGCATTTTGGACCGTATTAATGTGCGATATGTCAAAATATTACAATAAGTCTGTAAATATTTACAAAATTGGAAAAAGGCAGGAATTCCTAAAAGAGGTCTAACAGTTACAAAATGTCTTATTTTCTTAATAAAAAACCTTCTTTTAACAAAATTAACATCCGCGGCTGTTTTGTTTAGACTTCATTTGTTTTTCTATTATCATTCTCGAAAACTTCATAAAACATCGTGCAACTTTTGTATTTCACATTTTTTTTATAACTCTTAAAACAAAAAAGTTCAAGGGGGAGTCAAAATTTATTGAATCACCCTGTACAGAGAGTACAACACTTATAACCGGAAAATTATGCTAAACCTATCAAGTGTTGTCGATCTTTCATTTTGAAGAATCAACTCACAGGGGACCACTACATTTTTTTACAAAATGAATTACAACATGTAATAAAGAATGCGAATGTGCTATCAGCAAGATGGACGCCCATTTTGCTTGTCCAGTCAAGATACATTTGAACGAGAGATTTCCAAGGTTTTGGGTTGGTCGTGGTTGTCCAGTTAGTTGGGCTCCAGGATCTCCAGACATCACAGCATTAGAATACTGTTTATGGTTCAAAAATGATGTGTACAAAGTTAGAACGAACACTCGGGAGGCACTAATTCGACGTATCATCAACACTACAGCATTTACAAAAATAAAGACATGCAGCAATCAGGAGAGCTACAGAAGCCCTTCGTAGACGAAGCAGAAAGTGTTTAGAGGTCAATGGTGGTGTTTTTGAACGTTTAAACAAAGAAAGCTATGATTGATAGAATATCAATAAATTCAATTTTTTTTATTGAAATCTACGTCATAGCTTAAAAACAAATGAAAATCGCATAATCAATAATTTTTCATTATTGTTGTTTTGATATATGAAATAACAAATAACCTTAACAACCTTATATCGCAGTAGACAAAATATTTTTGTTTTGAATTACATCATTTCTGCTTTTATTTGAATCAAAACAATCAAATCAGAAATGATAACCTATAGTTTTTAATCGATTCATTTTAATGTTTACATTTTTTCTACTTCAGCCAGCTGCAACGTTGTGTCTTGCAGCCAGTGGTGCCGGAACGATGGGCATTTTGGTGGTTACTGCACTGGAGGAAGTTTGGAAAGTTGTCACTGTTACGACGTTGGTCACGGGAATCAGTGAAATTTTTGTTTTTGGAGAGGAAGGCTGTGAAATTTATAAAAACCCATTTTGAATTATACGATTATGTATGCATATTTACCAAAAATAATTAAAGGTTTTGTAAAAAAAATAATGGTGATAACTTATTTGTGTAATAAATATTTTTTGACGTAATATTTTTCTTTTATCAGAAAGTATTAATACGCTAAATCTCGGAAACTACAGTTCTACTCTCTAAACATATTTACGCCAAGTGAAAAATCTTGCTTGAAACTAGCAGACAACTTTAGTTTTTTGAAAATATCAAATATTTATTGTTATCTAGTATATTTTAATACATACATTAATTTATTTTCTAAAATTTTATGACTATCAAAATAGAACAGAAATTAATTTATTTTCATTACTATAAGAATATTTATTTTCGAAAATTAAATATTTACATACAAAAAATTTTGCTATACACAGACTATATAAATGTATTTACTGGAAAAACTGAATATAACCTACAAAGTATGTCATTGCTACTCAACGTCTACTGACACAAAACATTGCTTTGTATGTACTTTGAATTAATGATTGGAATGAATCATGTGATTCCAAACACAAACATTTACTTAGTAAATAAATCTAAATTAAACATTACTGTACTACCTAATGCACAATTGCAAACAGTCAACAAAGCATGTAGAGTAGAACAGCATCAATCATTACTATGCATGCGTGGTGTAATGTTTCAATCCGAATTAAATTTTTCAATTTTGTCTTTTTACGTACAGGGTACTATATTTTGACCCTCCCTTTAACTTTTTTGTTTTAAGAGCTATAAAAAAATGTTAAATATAAGGGTTACACGATTTTTTATGAATTTTTCAAAAATGATAGAAAAACAAATGGCTGCAGATGTTAACTTTGTTATGGAACACCCTGTATATTTTTACATATTTGGATAGAACGTTTCCTGTAGAGCATAGCTGTATAGGGTTTGTTGGGTCCATCTCTAACAATAATCAAGATACTTTTAAAAAACGAAAAGAAGGTTTTTTATTAAGAAAATAATACATCTTGTAATTGTTAAACCTCTTTCAGGCATTTCTGCCTTTTTTCCAATTACGTAGGGATTTACAGATTTAGTTATAATATATTTTGTCAGATCGGACATTAATTTATTTCGTATAGGTAATGTAACGAAATCTCACTAATTAGGCTGTGAGAGGTCTAATTACTCATGGACATTATATGGTAGGTCGTGACAGTGACAGGTAGTAATGTCTTGACAACATTGTTATTGATTGACAGTATGTATTATTATTTAATTAAAATAGGTTACACAGAAGTAGAAAATTATTTATAATTAAAATAGAGTATGCAGAAGAACTTTGCTCTATTTTAATTCCTATAATATTTCAATTTTCTACTTTTGTATAACCCGTTTTAATTAAATAATAATACAAACTGTCAAACAATAACAATGTTGTCATGACATTACCTGTCACTGTCACGGCCTAACATATAACATTGTCCATGAGTAATTAGGCCTCTCACGGCCTAATTAGTGAGATTTAGTTACGATACCTATACGCATTTTGGACCATATCAATGTCCGATCTGTCAAGATATATTATAACTAAATCTGTAAATCATTATGTAATTGAAAAAAAGGCCGAAATGCCTGAAAGAGGTCTAACAATTACAAGATGTATTATTTTCTTAATAAAAAACCTTCTTTTCGTTTTTTAAAAGTATCTTGCTTATTGTTAGAGATGGACCCAACAAACCCTATATGGCTATGCTCTACAGGAAACGTTCTATCCAAATATGTAGAAATATACAGGGTGTTCCATTTAACTTAACAAAGTTAACATCCGCGGCCATTTTGTTTGGACTTCATTTGTTTTTCTACCATCATTTTCGAAAAATTCATAAAAGCTCTTAAAACAAAAAAGTTAAAGGGGGGTCAAAATATAGTGAATCATCCTGTACATGAAAATGTGCAATTATACCGTTTAAAAAATTTGACTCTCTTCGAAACCTTTCTGTCTTTGCATTTTTTCATTAAAATGTTCCGTTTCTTTTTAGTAATAAAAAAATAATATAAGTTTCCGTTACAGTTTATTAAAAAAATACTAAATATACAGGGTGTTAATGAACTTATGTCAAATATTTTTGTCACAAGTCCGTTATGTCAAAATGGGGTAAATACACGGATTTCTGTTTAGTAAAATGTAATTGTAAAATCTGACTTACCTCAACATTGTAAGGAGCACCTTTTGAGAACTGCTGATTTTCATAGAAGATGGTCGATGTACCCACCATTTGCTTACACACAAGCTTCAGCGCGACGTACCCAATTCGTTCGCACACGTTGCAACATTGCCACGTCCTCTCGAATCGTATTGCAAACTTCAAAATACGATGTCGCTGTTGGTCGATGTCACGAATTTCAGTGGAATACACAACACTTTTCACGTATCCCCACAAAAAGAAGCCTAAAGGGGTGAGGTTCGGGGAGCGGGGGCATGTAACTAGGCTGCCGCGGCCTATCCAGCGGTCGGGAAAGGTAATGTTTAGAAAGTTGTGCACTCTCCGATAAAAATTAGCGGAGGCTCCGTCATGCAGTAACCACATATTTTGCCGAACATTTAATGGCACGTCTTCCAATAACTCGGACAAGCGATTTTGCAAAAAATCTAGATATGTAGCACCGTCTAAGCGTCTAGGCAATTCAAAAGGTCCTATTAAAGTGTCATTAACGATACCGGCCCACATGTTCACTGAAAACTGTTGCGTGTGGATTTTCGATAGTCCAATGGTGTGTTGTGGACGTTACGTACACCATTTCGACTGAAACATACTTCATATTCAACAAGTGTTTGCGCTGTAAGTTGAGGATTTCTTGCATGTTCCTGAAGCAACCATTCGCAAAAACCTCGACGTAGTGGAAAATTCTCAGGAGTAAGCCCTTGAACACGTTGAATATGAAATGGGTACAACTGAGCTCCTCGTAATGTCCGCCACACAACAGAATGCGAAATACCTATTTACTTGCTGTGTGATATTTCTGGTACGTGAGCACGTTCAGATATCTCGCACAGTACACTTGACAAGCTCTGTGGGCATTTTCGTTTGCTTAGCTAAAAATTATGAGCATATCATAATATTCCACATTGCTAAATAAATGCGCCATATTCAAAAGGAAACTTGGAAATACGGCTATTAAATGTACTCTCGAAAAACAGCACAGCAATCACTACAACAATGTCTGACTTTCGAATACAGTCCGGCTTCATAAGAAACCTACAAACTCGTAAAGTGTTTTACAGAATTTTTTGTAAGTACTCGCCGCTATAAAATACATGTATTTCAGCAGTTCCAAAACAGTTTTAAACACATTTTTTGCTCCTTTTTCACCCCTTTAAATTATTGACATAAGTTCATTAACACCCTGTATTTATAAAAATTGTTAGAAATGGCGACCTTCAACTTCATTACAAACATCGATTGACACGTTAAAAAATTCCTGGAGTCTGTCGAATTGTCCCACCAGACACGATAATGAGATTTCGTAATTACTCCATTGGAGTAGTATAAACCAATAATAACATACCTTAAGAATCCCCCAAACGATCACGATCTCGATAACGTTCTTTATAAAAGTGCCTTGTCGAGATCTTTGATCGGAATTGCCTAATTGTTGAGAATTATGGGGAGATTCGGCAACGTGGGCTCGTCGCGAAGACGTCGAAGCAGAGCTTCGAGCCCCACGTCGAGCGCGTATGATCGTTTGGATTGGTTTCCTCAACATGGGTCCGCGGTGGAGACAAAAGAAGTTCAAATTGAGCCTCACTTTGGACACCAGGTCGCATTAGGTTCTCAAACGACTGTGGTCTGTGGTGGATATGGCCTACAGACGTGGTGTCTAGGACACGAACTCAGTGGGTGATCTCGACGACGATGGTTCGGCGGAAATCATGAGAGTGGACGGGCGATGTACCAGAATTGCTTAGATGGAAAGAGCCGGCTACGTCACCTACGACATAGTCGGCTAAGGGATTTTCGCATACTATGGCACCCGAACGAGATGCGCATTGCTCCCGCTGGATACCATTTCGTAGAAATGCTGTGTGTACTGAATCGCCGGTGCCAACGGCTCCACGTTCCGGGACACCCGATATCGGAGGTAGGCCGACATCGGGGCCGGATCGCGAACCGTGGTCGGGCTCATCGGATTCCCGAACCCTACCAGTTGGTACGTAGGTATAACCTCGTCCCGAGTATCTGTGGGTGACCCACTTCGTAGTAACTCATTCGTGCTACTCGGCTCCGTGAGTGCGTCGTGAGGGGTGGTCGAGGCGGTATCGATAACTCGCGTAGCAGCGGACCTCAACGCGTACGGCTCTGTGGCTGCGCCGTGCCGCGTACTTCCACGAGCTACCACATTCGGTCCCTCAAACTCTTCACGCAACATGCAAGTGTCGGGAGATCTTTCGCCGGCAAATAGGCGCGAGGGCAGTCTCTCCGCTGGTCTCTCCGGATGGGGACGAGGTCTCGTCCAGCTCAGTCTTGATCAAAGAATCACGATCTGATTTATTTGTTGTACCTTCGAGGGCACCAATCCTCGTAGCACTGGATGTCGCGTCGCAGGAATACATCTTACTCCGTACGACAATGTCGGAGCAAGCTCTTTTGCTCCGAAAGATTTGTAGAAGCACTGACTCTACTTTTAAATGTGGGTCTCTCGAGGGAGTCCTGAGAAGCAAGGACAACTTCTGCTAAATTCTGAGTACGCCACCGCAATGACGTGCGTACTATTGCTTTGAACCCGTAGGTCGCAAAGAAAATGCCTCGTAGGGGTTTGACAAGAAAGGTTGCCTCGACGAGTGACCACCTAGAGGTTTGACGAGGAAAGTTGCCTCGGATTTGCAGATCTCGATAGAGTCTGAATGATACGACTCGTAGGAGCCTATATGTGTACCGCTGTACCGAGGTGCGGGTCTCTCGATGGAGCCGGCACAATCGGAGTCAGGGTCTTCGTCGGAGGTTCTCAGCCTCGGACGGTACGCAGGTCTCTAAAGGAGCCTGGAATGTATCGCTGTTTCGATGCAGGGGGCTATCGAACAGGATCTTCGCCTCAGGTTGGGCTACCTCGGGCGGTACGCAGGTCTCTGGAGGAGCCTGGTGTATCTCTGTGCGATGCAGGAGGCTATCGGACAGGATCTTCGTCGGAGGTGGTCAGTCTCGGACGGTATCGCAGGTCTCTAAAAGGAGCCTGGAGAATTTACTGCTGTTTCGATGCAGGGGGCTATCGAACAGGGTCTTCACCACAGGTTAGGCTACCTCGGGTGGTATGTCTCGTGATGCGAGTAGTGGCTGCTAGGCACTATAAATGACCACGTCAAGAAATGGCAGCCTTGACGGGAGCCTCGTGAAGCGAGCCTGTGAGCTTGAGCTCCAAAAGGTCTTGAGTTTGATTACAGGGTTTTTTCAATCAAGATATGTTAAAAGCTTTTATTGAATAGTCAAAACGGACAATAAATGCTATAACTTAACATATACAAGTTATTTACCATAGAATAAGATTTATTACATATTGCTCTGTGTCGTTCTTCGGCTATGCACTCCCACATGAAGAACTGCAAACGTCGAAAGTAGACGTTCGATCGCTTTCCTCCGATCTCCATATTTTTGGCGGAACGCTCGTGAATCGTCCGCCAAAATTCCAGTAAAAAGTACCATTCGCCGTCGTCGACGTCGGATCTCGTTCCCCTCTGGCCTCTCCGGATAGTTTATGTTGGCATCGATGATTTTGAAGTTTTCTCCCATTTTGAGAGAACTCTACCCGCGGTCTCGGCTTAGTCCTTTCGGCCCAAAGACGGGGAAATTGGAAACATCGGTGAAATTTTTCCCGTCTTCGTAAAAGGGCTTACGGAGGTCTTAATACTGCATGGATCTGGTTCAACAGTGGACTGGTGATGCACGGCACGAAGTAGTGCCGTGGTTGGAGGGTTCGGCCGAGATCGCGCGGACACTTTCGGCGGCAGCTAGGAAGACGTAGAATCCTATTATGGATTGGCTGGCCGTTAGTAGTCGCACGATTCGGCTCGAATTTGGATATGATGACCACCTAGGGATTCTAGTGTGGTTTTGAGGTTCGGCCGAGATCGAATGAGCAGAACGGCTAAAAACGCGGCGTTTTGGCTCATCCGATTCGGACGAAATTTTAGGGCGATAATGCCAGCGACTTGAGGAGTGCTGCACCGATCGCTCAATAACTTTTCGAGTTGTTGACGATAGCGTCCTTGGACCAATTCGAAAGATGAGTAAAATTTTAGATGGCGAATTTGATTGTTCCTCCTTGATGTTGCCTCCTTCCCAATTCAACGGTCTCAGGCATATCCGTAGGTACAAAACGGTGTCTAGGAATATACTGAGTGTTCTGAAATCTTGAAGCTCGCTCGAAGGGTGGAATACGACAGCCTGGCTGCTAATTCGTCGCCGTTAGCAAGACCATAAACTAAGTCCACAGAAAAAAGGATCGTCAACAATTAAAATTGACATTATTATTGGTTACAAAGTGCTGTTACTATCAACGATTTACATTGTTATTTTTTCAAATTAATTTTTACTTGAAGATAATTATTTTAAAATATATTTTGAATCCTCCTAACATTGCTTAATGTTATAACATGTTATATACTTTGTATACTAATTTTCTCTCGACAAAAATAAAGTTCGACAGCGTGAGATTCAACAAACAGCGAATTTCTAGTACCTGATAAGAAAATAGGTTAATTAAAGAGAAAAACAATAACTTCACTATTTACAAAAGTTAACGCTTTTTAATGTGCAATAACGGAAATGATTGATAAAGAACGCGCGGATTTTCTGTTATCGCCATTTCGTCTTATAAAAAGACCAACAGCATAAAAGGTCTTTCAATGTAAGAAAATATTCTCTTCAACATGAAAGTGGCAATAGTTTTTTTCCTGGCTTTTGCCCATATTATGGCAATTGCTACCGCAGGTCCATTCGTTATCGGAGTAAAGGGTAAGTTAGACCTTTAAGTTTAGATTTAAAGTTACATTGTTCTTGAAATATAATGTTTCTTAGAAGGATGTTCCACTGCTTGTGGGAGATTCCTAACTCAAAAGTGAGATAAATCGTTTGCATCTGTAAGGGTTCGTTTTTGCTATGTTTCTGTGGTACAGGGTGTTGAAGTTTTTTTATTTATTCGGATTTTATACTTTCAATAAAATTTGGATAGTGAAAATGATTAAAAATAGCAAGTATTTAAATTGATTTTTACTTTTTCGTGGCACAATTATGCATAGCAAGGGTTTAGTTTGACATAAAAATATATTCTTAACTAAAAGTTACCACTTTTTACATTTTTTTGAAATAAAGATAAAAATATTTTAGACATTTAATATAATCAGTTTTCTTAGCAGATGTAAAACTGGTCTGGTTTGAAAATTAATGCTTAAAAAATGCAAGAACTTCACCAATTTCATTCAAATTACTGTATTGGATATAAGAACACATTGAAAAGTCTTGTACATTTATCGCGAAAATATTAACCCCACAATTTTCTAATGTGTGTTGCTCAGAAAAGTATAAGTCAAAAATTCAATTAATTGTAAAAACATGTGGTTAAGATTTTCATATTTTATCATGATCATTCAAAGTATTAGAAATATATACAATGCGTCCCTAAATTATGGTGCCAATTTAAATAGGAGGCCGTAAATCTGGCACATTTATTTAAATGTTTTGAGGCAGATTAGTAAAACTTGAGCTAATAACAATACAGGGTGCTTCACAAACGGTGACCAAAAATGAAACCTCGTATTCTTTGGTGAATTTTAAGTCTTTCCTATAAAGTTTTTCGTTAAAAAAAACTGGGTGTTAAACTTAAAAAAATATTTATAATTTTTTTAATAAGTTAGAAACTAGTAAGTGAAATAATTTTAAATTGGGCAGTGTCGGAGATACAGGGTATCGGTGGCATATTTTTCTAAATAAAATAGTATGGCACTGCTTTAAGGCATTAATCATGATATTTTCGGATTCGTCTTTCAATTTTCTACAAATTACTACTCTTTTATGTTTTTCGAAAAAAGCCTTATTTTCGAGTAAAACTTAAAAACTAACTGAAAACACTTTTACTTAAATGACATGACACACACTAATCATTCGGTTATTTAATCGAATCAAGAAAATAATAACATTAGTCATCATTTTAATGATTCTATTTGAGTAAATGCTCAAAAATACCTCCATTTCCATGAACACAGGCACGACATCTATTTAGTAAAGAAAATATAATTTGTTTAAAATGATTGTTGCTTGAATCTGATGAAAAGCATTATTTATTCTTTCTTCTATCTGATCAGGTGTATTAATTTGTTCACTGTATACCAGCCGTTTAACAGCACCCTCACAAAAAGAAATCCAGTGGGTTGATGTCCGGTGTTTTCAATTCGTTTTTTAAGTTTTACACGAAAATCAGGCTTCTTTCGACAAACATAAGAGGGTAGTAATTTGTAGAAAATTGGAAGACGAATCCGAAAATATCATGACTGTTGCCGTAAAACAGTGGCGTACTATTTTATTTAGAAAGATATGCCACCGATACCCTGTATCTCCGCTACTGAAGCATCTAAATTTTAGAAAAAGGCCTCAGATAAATAATTTGACATACCTGATGTTACAATAATCGTTCAAAATTCTATCCACCGACGTATAAACACATTTGGGTCCGTGTTACTCAGTTTCTAGGAACTAACACAAATGTTTGTTGTCTTATTTCACCACAACCCAAATGCTTCATCACAACACAAATGTTGTCTTATTTCACCACAACACAAATGCTTCATCATAATACAAATGTTGTCTTTAATCCATTAACTCCGAGTTGCTATACACGCAAGCCATTTTTGACACTAACTACTAAAAAACTAAAAATACGACGATTGTAAAATCGGATTTCAGTATTCAGAGTCGCTGAGGCCACGCTTATTGCAAATGACGCTAGAGATTACAGTTGTCTAGCGTTCAATAATTTTTTTCTCGGAAACTATAAGGATTTTACAAAATTTTTTTTTACAATATCGACTCCATTTCTCATGCCGCATCTATCCCCAAATTTTTTTGAAAAAGTTGTGAATCACCCTACATTTTAATGGTGCACATTATCGATATACAATCCTGAGTGTCCTTTTTAAGTGGCCCCGTCTTTTCACAAAGATTTATATTTTTTCCTTTGTCAACAAATTGGCCGTTTCGGAGGCATTTGCATCGGAAGTTTGTGCCAGTGTTACGATTTATAATCCAAAATAAACTATATATGTACTTAGAAGTTTCTGATTATATGAAGATCACCTTGTTCTTTGTCTTATTGTCTTATTTGTTACAATATGTGCGTCTCTACTGTCCTATCCAGGAGAACAGTTTAGGGAGGGTAATAATTTATTATTTATTACCATATTTACATCTAAAATTACGTTTTTATGAAATGTTTAAGAATTCAATGATTAAAGAATTGTAATTTAGGAAAATAACTGTTTATAAATTATAATACCTTTAATAGGATCCATTTTCTATTTATTTTTCACGATTTTTTAAAAGATTGCGAAAAACCACAAGCATTTAGCCATTTTGTGCAAAAGTATATAGCTCGATCGACGTGTAGAATTGCTTGATTTGTGCCTTTCATCAAACTAGGTGATATATTATAATTTTCAACACCCTTCCTAAAAAGAAAGCGACTCCGGACATTCTTTCATAGAACATTTTTTTCTTATTTTGATCACCAAAGACTATTTTATTCAAAATATTTCCACCGTTTCAGATGGAGATGTTGAGCACGCTCGCTTGGCCAGAGCTGCACAGAGGTGTAACAGTAAATCCTGCAGAGCTTCTTGCCTTTCGACTGGGTTCAATGAAGGGTTCTGCAACAACGACCTTTGCGAATGTACCACCTAATCTATATTCTCTAATACATATCGGGTGTAATATGCAAATAAAAATACTGTCAATAAAATCGTTTTGAAAACAATTCTATATATATCTAATCTGCTTCAATATTTGTTTTATTCCTATTGTTCGTCGTTCTAAATAAAGTATACAATTACAAGATATAAAGACACTTAACAAACCCTAAAACAGAAACAAGGATGAATTAAAAAATAACTAGGTATGTTTAAGAAAACAGTTAATACAAAAACTGTTTCAAATAAAAGTGGACCAAATCAAATTCTTTTTAAAAGAATACTGGATTATATAGGGTGTCCAAAGGGAATATCCTGTATAATATTGCATCTTTAAATTCCTCGTCGAATTTAAAGCCTACTTTGATAAACAAATATTGAGTATGTCATACATTGTTTCAGAATTATTTGAAGCTTATAAATGATGTTCGCGTCATCCTTAAAAATATCAAATACAGGGTATGGCGTGTATAATCTATAAAAATTAAACTATAGCTTCTTAACGATATTTGTAATAGAAAAGTCTTATACGAAAAAGTTTTATTTTTCGTAAATCAAAGTTCAATTATGGATCAAAATATTTTCCTGTCCGTGTGCTGTACGATGAGTTACGTGCTATAGACCAGTCGCGTAAACAAATCGCCGTTGAAAGATAGAAAGATACTTCTCAGTTTTTGGGGAATTTTTCAAAGCAAAAGTACAAACTAATAAAAATAGATAAGTATTTAAAAAACAAACTGATATTTTCTTATTATAATAATTAATAGTAATTACTATCTTAAATGCATTGTTGTTAATGCAAGAGTTCGCAAACAAAACCACATCCGTAAGCATCTGTAGTTGCCAACTGCGTGCACTGAACAAACTCCATTAAAATATGGAACAAAATGAAATAAAACTTACCATTTCTAGAGAAAATGTTGAAATTGATCCCCGTTAGCGCGAATACAGGCATGGCACCGCGACAACGCACCCAATTTTAGCAAATATTTTCCCAAATTCCAGGTATTCCCCTAATTGTGTCAGCAGCTTCAAGTATACGGTTTCGCAATTCTTCCACCGTAGCAATTGGAGTATTGTAAACCAATGACTTCAAGTGACTCCAAAGATAAAAGTCCATTGGAGTTAGATCGGGTGACCGAGGTGGCCACGGCACAGGACCAAAGCGTCCAATCCATCGCTGAGGAAACATTTCATTCAAAAGTGTCGTTACTTCTCGAGTACTGTGTGGAGGAGCCCCATCTTGAAGATAAAACATGCGTGCCCGAACTTGTAATGCCACATCGTCCAATAATTCAGGCAACCGGTTCTCCAAAAAGTCAGCATATGTTGGTCCATTTAGTCGTCCTTCAAAGAAATAGGGACCCACAAGTACATCGCCTATTATGCCAGCCCAAACATTTACCGAGAACCGATGTTGAAAATGAGTTTCCCTAATCGCGTGAGGATTTTCATCGGCCCATATGTGCATATTATGGAAATTCACTTCATCACGGGTAAATGTCGCCTCATCTGTTACACAAACATAAGCAGGAAAGTCTACTTGATTGGCACATTGCCGTAAAAACCATCTGCAAAAACGCATTCGTTGATCACAATCCGGGGGTAAAATCTGTTGAACTGGTTGCAGATGATAGGGGTGCAACAGCTGGCGCCTTAAGATGCGATGTACGGTACGAGATGAGGTTCCTACTTGCTGTGCGAGTCGTCGAGTACTAATTGTGGGGTCTTCGTCAAGATTTTCCAACACTGCATCTTCAACATTAAGGTTCACTTGCTGACCACGTCCTTCTCCTCGAGGAATAACACTTCCCGTATCTCGCAGCCGCTGAACGCACTGTAGGATTGTATTTGCACATGGGGGGTGACGTTGTGGCCATCGTTCCCGGTACAACCTAGTCGCCGCGAGCGCATTTTCTCCGGCTGCACCATACACTAACACCATATCGACACGTTCGGAAATAGTAAATGCATTGTTTTCTCGGTTCATTGTAAAACTAGTTTGTGCACAAACTAAAAAATTAAGCAAAGTAAGAAATAAGAATCTCGTTTTTAATGTAATCGGCATGCTAGTCTTATTTTTTACTTCTTTATAAAAATTACACTGTCACTATCGTGGAATTACAAAATAAAAACTTTTGTCTGGAATCTTTCACTTTTTAACACTGATGGGTCGATGGACGATGCTTAATATTTAATATTTTATTTAAGTGAATACAAAACCAGTTGACTGCACAAATTTTTTGACAATGTAACCTAACGTACGCAGGAGCCAATCAATGGCTCCATCTGTCGTGCAGACTCCCAACTGTGCCATTCAAATGGCTACAGTGGGAAGCGACCTACTATATTGCAGGTACTTTGTTGCACGACTGCCGCCCACAGAGGGCGTAACACAATGTTTTAGTCGTCAGTGCCGCGAGAAACAACTACTCCGAGGGCTATTTGCCCCTACCGGCATTGAATTATACTCGCGACACTAGTACAACAGCTAGGGTCGTTTGTCAGTTTATCATAGGTGGGACAACTGACAAACGACCCAGCTGTTTCTTCGTCGTATCATCACGAAGAGGAAGTACATTACAATGTACTTCCTCTAAAAAAAAAAAAATGTAACATATCCTTCTTTTAGTATTACTAGTATTAGATTATACCGACTTAAATAATAAGGTTGCATCTCGGCTCACATAAAAACATTTTCAAAATTTTTAATAAATAACACGGGGTCGGCTTTCATTTTCGTTAAATAAATAAACTTTAATTTAAAAAAAAAAGAAAACGCGAAGAAGAACTTTTTCGTATAAGACTTTTTTATTACAAATATCATCAGGAAGCTGTAGTTTAATTTTTATAGATTATACACGCTACACCCTGTATATAGGAAATTAAATATAATAATAACAATAATATCTCTACCCCTCATTCTAATCCCAAGTATTAGCCCAGAAGCCGAAGACTTGAGCGGGGGAGGAGGCTGCATATTATTACTCAGTAGGCTGCATATGCGCCAAGGAACGACTTACGTTGGTAAGCCCTAATCACCAACAGAAATGAGGGAAACCTGGAAAACCTCATTAATTAGGCACTTTTAACTCCATTACTTACTTAATAGATGTCAAATAGAGAAATAGTAATTACGGACCTCAGAAGTTTATATTTTTATTCTTTATAATGTTAATATTAAATTTGACACCGACAAAATTCAAGTTCCTTTCGATTTTATTAAAGTATATTGGATCTTTGTCTTATAGTTTATAGATTCCTAATCTAAACAAAAACTTTTTCTTGTAGGGTTCAATATAAAACATGCAAAATCGAAAAAGGCAAGCTTTCACAGCCATTTCACAGAATTTTAAGAAACGTTTTCAATTGTGCTCCGTAAAATAATAATAAATTTAATTTAAAATGCAATCATTTAAATGTAAATTTTAAGAACTGCTGTCAACATGGAAGAAAATTATTTACCCATGCGCACCAACGAATTATGTTTTCCAAGTCATATGTCAAGAAAATTATTTAGACCTAAGCCCTAAAACTTTAGTTTTATGCTACAAGTTAAACCTAACTCTAATGCACTGTGACAGATTCTATTTTAAAAAATAGTAACTGATTTTATGAAAGAATTTAAGTTAAATTTTGTAGTAATCCGAATTTTAACATTATGGTAAATGGCACGACAGAAAAATTAATTTCAACAAATTAAATACTATCACAAAGTCCAAAATTACACTAATTAAAAAACAGATATGTTAAATTATTCCAAACAAATTTAACAAGGAAGCGTTTACCTGATTATTTTAAAATAGGATATTTAAACAGGTAGTTTAATAAACTATTTTTCCATTTACTGTACATAACTCGTAAGTATATTACAAGTATTCATTTAGAACAACAAACTGGCAACTCTCTAATTACAGTGCATTAATAATTTCAAAAATAGATCGCGACACAAATACCAATATTAAATTCGAAATGAGAAATATGTATTTTGATTTTATACAAATCTGGCTTTAATAAAATAAACAATTTGCATTTAGTATAGAATGATTTTCAAAGCACTGACATATTTACCGCAAACCGCAACACTTGTTTCGAAGGTCATATTAACAATTGAACATTGATTTTATAAGCTAGGTGTCAAAAATAGCTAGATGTAGATACATTGCCGAAAACTATTACAGGAGAGGAATGGCAATACAGGAATGTTCTAAATATTTGTATGAAATAAAATTAAAATTTCTTTGATGTACCGTCTAAAAAAATGATAATTAATTTAGGTACTTTTTATTTTCCATTTCATATTAAAAGTTAGAGTTGAAGAGTTTTGTATAACACCGGCAACACTGCATAGTTGATGTCTTGTTAACAACAGGCTAATTTATGTTATGCGCAACACCATCCTGAAATCAGCAGTTCTTAATAGTTTTCTCTTAAAATATCGCAAAAAATTGTAAATTCTACACAGTAAACTTCAGAGACTATGAAAAATTGGGTCCGAAACAACATATTTGTGATTCTGTATAAGTATCAATCATCAACATCCAAAAAACTATACTAAATTTGGCGCTTTTCAAATAATTTTGAAAACATTGAAAAAAGAACTTTGAAGTTGATATTGTTTCTTTATTTTCCACGCAAGTACGCAAACAATTTAATTAGCAAAAAAAATAGATCTGTGATGTCCCATGTTTGTGAAATAAATGCAGCGTTCCGTTTTTAATGCCTTTTCCTAGAACAAATTAATTTACTAACCGTCTTTGCATTATGCAAATCGTAAACAGATTCAAGTGGTTATTTGTACACGGACATTATCTGTACAGCGTGGTAAAAAAATTCTGCATAAAATTCATATTTTCGTTAAACAATTTTTTTTTCGAAAAACGGTGAGACCCGTCGATTTTTATTTGATCCAGGGCACCTTGTTATGTGGAAAAATTTTTTTCGATAATCCACTTACGGCAGCGATGACATAATTTTTTTTTTAAATGACAACGCATATTTTTTTCGTTCGAAATTGATGACAGTGATAATTATCTAAACAACGGTGTGAAAATTTCGATGTCTTACATAACAATTTTTTTTAGAAAAATGCACCTTAAGTTCTTATAAGTGATAATTGTCTACTTACACTATTAATGGCTCCGAAAAGGACAAAGTTGACAAAATTACATTTCAAACGAGTAAAATTACACTAATGTTTGTGTAAGTCTAGCGAAATTGTTCGAATTGCCCACCCTGTACCATTTGGCATTGTCCTAAGCGTGTGTAAACGCCGTCTACACTTCGTTCAAGCATTCCCGGGTCGATTTGATTTATTTCAAAACGAATACGGTTTTTAAGTTCTTCCAAATCACCTGGTCTGTTTGTGTACACACGCGATTTCAAATAGCCCCACAAAAAAAAGTCTAGAGGTGTTAAATCAGGCGAACGCGGAGGCCACTCGATTGTTCCGCGTCGCCCGATCCACCGGCCAGTAAACGTGTTATTCAAGTACTCCCGTACTTGCACTCCATAATGGGGCGGTGCACCATCCTGCTGAAACCAAATTCTTTCCTCAGGAATATCAGGATCCTCGTTGTTCGGGAATAACTCTGCTAAGCTTGGGACCAAATCGAACCGCAGGAAATCCAAATAGCGAGCAGCAGTTAAATTTTCCTCGAAAAAATACGGGCCTAAAATACGACGCCCTATTATTCCCGCCCAAACGTTCACCTTTCGGGGGTGCTGATGATCTACTTCTTGCACCCAGTGCGGGTTTTCCTGAGACCAATACCGGCAGTTATGTCGATGCACCGATCCATTAAGATAAAAAGTAGCCTCGTCAGAAAAAATTATGTTCTTGAGGAAGTCGGGGTCTCCGTTACATCGATGCATTAAATCTTCACAAAAGTGGAGACGGCGGTCTGGGTCGTCCTCAGTCAATGCATGTATCAAGTGACCCTTATAGGGGTGAAATTTCTCTTTTTTGAGAAAGTTCACCACAGTTACATGTGAAATATCATTGTTCAATGCAATCGACCTTGTACTAGAATGAGGGTTGTCCTGGAGCTCCACCAGGATATTCAATCTAGTTTCATCATCTACTCTAGGACGACCCGCACGAGGAGCATCTTTCACACTACCAGTTTCCTCAAACCTTGCCAGTACCCTACTAACCGTAGATTGCGTAATTGGTGGTCTGTCAGGGTACGTTGCATTAAATAATTGGCAAGCTTCTTGATGGGTTCGTAACTTATCGCCGAAACCAATCATCCTCAAAATATCAATTCTTTCGCGTTCACTAAGTTTTGCCATTTCGAATTAAACGATTTCACCAAAGAATGTTAAATCGGTACTGATTTTTAGTCTTCAATATTTCAGGTAATCTACTCCTTTCAAGTAAACATTTCTTTGGATCTTTTTTTTTTGAGGAATTTATCGGCAAACTCGAAGACAAAAAGTCGACCTTAATTTGCTACATACTATTTGGATTTTGTGCGGTTGAACTTGGTTCTAAATTTTGCAGTTTAATCAGGATCCTGACAATATCTGATGAATAATTCCGCAAATATTACATAACACCAGTTGCAACTTAAGTTATCTGAAATGCTTTCTGCCGAATAAATTTTTTTCTAAGGCATTTGATCCGTAAACAGCAAATTATTGCATTCAAGAACTTAAGGTGCATTTTTCTAAAAAAAATTGTTATGTAAGACATCGAAATTTTCACACCGTTGTTTAGATAATTATCACTGTCATCAATTTCGAACGAAAAAAATATGCGTTGTCATTTAAAAAAAAATTATGTCATCGCTGCCGTAAGTGGATTATCGAAAAAAAAATTTTTCCACATAACAAGGTGCCCTGGATCAAATAAAAATCGACGGGTCTCACCGTTTTTCGAAAAAAAAATTGTTTAACGAAAATATGAATTTTATGCAGAACTTTTTTACCACGCTGTATACTGCTAAGTATTTATAAGCAAATTAACAGAAAAATGTTTTAATTAAAAGACGCTATATATTAAAAAGATCTTTTTATAAAGTAGGTAGAAAATAACAAGAAAGAACTCAAATGTTATGCGATTTTCATTTGTTTTCAAGTTACAACGTAATTACAAATTTTAAAAATGTGAAATCAGAGTATATCTTGTTCCATGTTCAAAAGTAGGATATTCATCAGTGCAATTTTATGTTGCAATAGTTTAATATTTGATTACACGTTTGTATGATCAAAGTGTTACAAAATACCAAGAACTTATTCAAATTTAGGGTCAGCAAATGTGGTGTTTGCTTGTAGTTTTTGTAATGGGAATGCTAATACTCCTATTGAAGAATATCACCAACGGTTTCCATATCACAGATGTCCTAATAAACATATATTAATCAGATTTTTCAGCAAACTGTGCGAAACCGAAAAATTTCCCAGTGCTAGTATAACGTCTGAACGAGCAATTGGGTTATTGGGCATTCCACAAAAAAAGAGTAATAGAAACCCTTCACGATCAAAGCTTATATCCGTACCATGTACAGAGTGATTCACTATATTTTGACCCCCCATTAACTTATTTGTTTCAAGAGTTATAAAAAATGTGAAATACAAAAGTTGTACGATTTTTTATAAACAAAATGGCCGCGGATGTTAACTTTAAACGGAACACCTTGTATATTTTTGCATATTTGGATAGAACGTTCCTTGTCGAGCATAGTCAAACAGGGTTTGGTTGGGTCCATCTCTAACAATAAGTGAGATAGGTAATATTAAAAAACGAAAAGGTTTTTTATTAAGAAAATAAGACATCTTGTAATTGTTAGACCTGTTTCAGGTATTTCTGCCTTATTTCCAATTACGTAAGGATTTAAATTTAGTTAGTAATATATTTTAACATATCGGACATTGATATAGTCCAAAATGCATATAGGTATTTTAACTAAATCTCACTAATTAGGCCGTGAGAGGCCTAATAATTACTCATGGACAATGTTATATGGTAGGCCGTGACAGTGACAGGTTATATTGTTATTGTTAATTAAAATGGCTTACAGAGAAATAGAAAATTGAAATATTGTAAATTAAAATTCTCCATATTCTATTTTAATTCCTTATATTATTTCCATTTTCTACTTCTGTGTAACTCATTTTAATTAAATAAAAATACAAACTGTCAATGTTATCATGACATTACTACCTGTCAGTCCCGACCTGCCATATAACACTGCCCATGAGTAAATAGGCCTCTCACGGCCTAATTAGTGAGATTTATTGTTAGTTAAAATACCTATAGGCATTTTGGACCGTATCAATGTGCGATATGTCAAAATATTACAATAAATCTGTAAATATTTACATAATTGGAAAAAAGGCAGGAATGCCTAAAAGAGGTCTAACAGTTACAAAATGTCTTATTTTCTTAATAAAAAACCTTCTTTTCGGTTTTTAATATTATCTCGTTTATTGTTAGAGGTGGATACAACAAACCCTATATTACTATACTAGACAGAGAACGTTCTATCCAAATATGTAAAAATATACAGGGTGTTCAATTTAAATGAACAAAGTTAACATCCGCGGCTATTTTGTTTGGACTTCGAAAACTTCATAAAACATCGTGCAACTTTTGTATTTCACATTTTTATTATAACTCTTAAAACAAAAAAGTTCAAGGGGGAGTCAAAATTTATTGAATCACCCTGTACAGAGAGTACAACACTTATAACCGGAAAATTATGCTAAACCTATCAAGTGTTGTCGATCTTTCATTTTGAAGAATCAACTCACAGGGGACCACTACATTTTTTTACAAAATGAATTACAAGATGTTAATAAAGATGTAATAAAGACTGCGAATGTGCTACCAGCAAGATGGACGCCCATTTTGCTTGACCAGTCAAGCTACATTTGAACGAGAGATTTCCAAGGCTTTGGATTGGTCGTGGTGGTCCAGTTAGTTGGGCTCCAGGATCTCCAGACATCACAGCATTAGATTACTGTTTATGGTTAAAAAATGATGTGTAAAAAGTTAGAATGAACATTCGGGAGGCACTAATTCGACGTATCATCAACACTACAGCATTTACAAAAATAAAGACATGCAGCAATCAGGAGAGCTACAGAAGCCCTTCATAGACGAAGCAGAAAGTGTTTAGAGGTCAATGGTGGTGTTTTTGAACGTTTAAACAAAGAAAGCTATGATTGATAGAATATCAATAAATTCAATTTTTTATTGAAATCTACGTCATAGCTTGAAAACAAATGAAAATCGCATAACAACATTTGAGTTTTATTATTATTTTGACTTGTAGAATCCATTCCTGGAGTTTGGTGCGATCATCCCGACTCACCCTATATAAGTAGGACTGACGAAATTTTGAGATTCTTTTAAAAAACATATAATTAATTTTATTCTTCTTCCTTGAATTAATAAATAAATAAATTTAAAAAATTTCAAATTCATTTAACTCTTCATCAATAATTTTTCATTGTTGTTGTTTTGATATATGAAATAACAAATAACCTTAACAACCTTATATCACAGTAGACAAAATATTTTTGTTTTGAATTACATCATTTCTGCTTTTATTTGAATCAAAACAATCAAATCAGAAATGATAACCTATAGTTTTTAATCGATTCATTTTAATGTTTACATTTTTTCTACTTCAGCCAGCTGCAACGTTGTGTCTTGCAGCCAGTGGTGCCGGAACGATGGGCATTTTGGTGGTTACTGCACTGGAGGAAGTTTGGAAAGTTGTCACTGTTACGACGTTGGTCACGGGAATCAGTGAAATTTTTGTTTTTGGAGAGGAAGGCTGTGAAATTTATAAAAACCCATTTTGAATTATACGATTATGTATACATATTTACCAAAAATAATTAAAGGTTTTGATAAAAAAAATGGCGATAATTTATTTGTGTAACAAATATTTTTTGACGTAACGTAGTTCTACTCTCTAAACATATTTAGTGAAAAATCTTGCTTGAAACTAGCAGACAACTTTAGTTTTTTGAAAATATCAAATATTTATTGTTATCTAGTATATTTAATACATAAATTAATTATTTTCCAAAATTTTATGACAATCAAAATAGAACAGAAATTTATTTTCGTTACTATAAGAATATTTATTTTCGAAAATTAAATATTTANGCGCCTTCCGGTCAATTAAAAATAGATACACACAATGTAGGGATTCCTTATGACGATCACATGTTTTTGGCCACAACTACGTTTACTTATTTTTTGTCGAACCTAGGGTTGTTATATTACAGTTTAAAAAATTTGACTCACTGAGAAACCTTTCTGTCTTTGCATTTTTTCATTAAAATGTTCCGTTTCATTTTAGTAATAAAAAAATAATATAAGTTTAAGTTATGAACTTATAATATTCGCGATTGCTAGATAAATGCGCCATTTTCAAAACAAAACTTGGAAATACGGCTATTAAATGTAGGTACTCTCGAAAAACAGCACAGTAATCACTACAACAATGACTGACTTTCGAATACAGTCCGGCTTCATAAGAAATCTACAAAATCGTAAAAACAGAATTTTTTGTAAGTACCTACTCGCCGCGATAAAATACATTTCAGCAGTTCCAAAACAGTTTTAAACACATTTTTAATTAGCTAGCTTTATTCTCTATGACCTTAAACTTCCGATACAAGTTTGTGACATCAATTAACTCAGTTTTGCTCTTTTTTCGCCCCTTTAAATTATTGGCATAAGTTCATTAACACCCTGTATTTATAAAAATTGTTAGAACTTCATTACAAGCATCGATTGTTACGTTAAAAAATTCCCGGAGTTTGTCGAATTGTCCCACCAGACACGATAATGAGATTTCGTAATTCTTCCATTAGAGTCGTATAAACCAATAATAACATACCACAAGAAAAAGGATCGTCAATAATAAAAATTGATATTATTATTGGTTAAAAAGTGCTGTTACTACCAACGATTTACATTGTTATTATTTTAAATTAAATATCAACTTGGATTTAGTGAAACTAAATTTAATCCTTTCCTAACTGAATGTAATCCTATTGACTACTATTTTTACTTGAAGATAATTATTTTAAAATATATTTTGAATCCTCCTAACATTGCTCAATGTTATGACATGTTATATACATTGTATACCAATATTTCTCTCGACAAAAGTAAAGTTCGACAACGTGAGATTCAACTACAAAGATTATATAAATGTATTTACTGGAAAAACTGAATTATTAATATTAAACATGTAATATTAATGATACGGGGTGAATATAACCTACAAAGTATGTCATTGCTGCTCAACGTCTACTGGCACAAAACATTGCTTTGTATGCACTTTGAATTAATGATTGGAACGAATCATGTGATTCCAAAACAAACATTTACTTCTAGTAAATAAATCTAAATTAAACATTACTGTACTACCTAATGCACAATTGCGAACAGTCAACAAAGCATGTAGAGTAGAACAGCATCAACCACTACTGTGCATGCATGATGTAATGTTTCAATCCGAATGAAATTTTTAAATTTTGTCTTTTTACGTACATGAAAATGTGCAATTATACCGTTTTGTGCAAAACCGTACTTATCTTATGAACTTCGACGTCACCTGTTACATAGGTGTTGTATAACAATGAAAAAGTAATATTAACGGTCGNTGAAATCTTGAAGCTCGCTCGAAGGGTGGAATACGACAGCCTGGCTGCTAATTCGTCGCCGTTAGCAAGACCATAAACTAAGTCCACAGAAAAAAGGATCGTCAACAATTAAAATTGACATTATTATTGGTTACAAAGTGCTGTTACTATCAACGATTTACATTGTTATTTTTTCAAATTAATTTTTACTTGAAGATAATTATTTTAAAATATATTTTGAATCCTCCTAACATTGCTTAATGTTATAACATGTTATATACTTTGTATACTAATTTTCTCTCGACAAAAATAAAGTTCGACAGCGTGAGATTCAACAAACAGCGAATTTCTAGTACCTGATAAGAAAATAGGTTAATTAAAGAGAAAAACAATCACTTCACTATTTACAAAAGTTAACGCTTTTTAATATGCAATAACGGAAATGATTGATAAAGAACGCGGGGATTTTCTGTTATCGCCATTTCGTCTTATAAAAAGACCAACAGCATAAAAGGTCTTTGAATGTGAGAAAATATTCTCTTCAACATGAAAGTGGCAATAGTTTTTTTCCTGGCTTTTGCCCTTATTATGGCAATTGCTACCGCAGGTCCAGTCGTTATCGGAGTAAAGGGTAAGTTAGACCTTTAAGTTTAGATTTAAAGTTAGATACTTCTTGAAATATAGAATATATCCAGCGTTTCTTAGAAACATGCTCCACTGCTTGTGGGAGAATCCCGACTCAAAAGTGAGACAAATAGTTTGCGTCTATAAGGGTTCATTTTTGCTATGTTTCCGTGGTACAGTGTGTTCAAGTTTCTTATTTATTCGGATTTTATACTCCCAATAAAAATACTGAAAATTATTGAAAATAGTACGTACCAGAATTATACGTAGCAAGGGTTTAGTTTGGCATAAAAATATATTCTTAAATAAAAGTTACCTCTTGACATCTTTTTTTTAAATATACCTCCCTTATAAAGATAAAAATATTTTTATTATGTGAGACATTTAATATAATCATTTTTCTTAGCAGTTGTAAAACTGGTCTGGTTTGAAAATTATTGCCTATTACCAAATTACTGTATTAGCTTAGAGAAACATTGAAAAGCCTTGTACATCTATCGCGAAAATATTAACCCCACAATTTTCGAATGTGTGTTCCTCAGAAAAGTATCTCAAAAATACAATTAATTCCATATTTTATCATGATCATTCAAAGTATTAGAAATACATATATACAGTGCGTCCCTAAATTATGGCGCCAATTTAAATAGACCGAAAATCTGGCACATGTATTTAAATATTTTGACGCAGATTGGTAAAACTTGAGCTAATAACAATATAGGGTGCTTCACAAACGGTGATAAAAAATGAAACCTCATATTCTTTTTGAATTTTAAGTCTTTCCTATAAAGTTTTTATCTAGGACGTTTCGTTAAAAAGATACAGGGTGTTAAACTTAAAAAAGTATTTTTATTTTTTTTTAATAATTCAAAAACTAGTAAGTGAAATAATTTGATATTGGGCACGTGTATTTATGTAAATATTGTCCAAAATCTGAGACCTTTTTCTAAAATTTAGATGCTTCAGTGGTGGAGATACAGGATATCGGTGGCATATTCTTCTAAATAAAATAGTATGTTACTGCTTTAAGGCAATAATCATGATATTTTTGGATTCATCTTTCAATTTTCTACAAATTACTACTCTCTTATATTTTTCGAAAAAAGCCTGATTTTCGAGTAAAACTTAAGAACTAACTGAAGAAAATAATAATATTAGTCATCATTTTAATGATTTTATTTGAATAAATACTCCAAAATACCTCCATTTCCATGAACACAGACACGACATCTTTTTAGTAACGAAAATATAATTTCTTCGAAATTTATTGTTGCTTGAATCTAATGAAAAGCATTATTTATTCTTTCTTCTATCTGCTCAGGTGTATTAATTTTTTCACTGTATACCAGCCGTTTAACAGCACCCCACAAAAAGAAATCCATTTTAGAAAAAGGACTCAGATTTTGGACAACCTTTACATCAATAGATGCGTGCCCAATTTCAAATTATTTCACTTACTAGTTGTTAAATTAAAAAAATAATAAAAATATTTTTAACACCCTGTATATTTTTAAACGAAGTGTCCTAGATAAAAACCTTATAGGAAAGACACCCCTTAAAATTCAAAGAAATACAAGGTTTCATTTTTGGTCACCATTTGTGAATCACCCTGTATATGCTGAAGAATAGTAGCATCGTTTAAAATCGTTACATCAACGACTTTGTTGGTTGCATTGTGTTGAATTCGTATTTCTAAGATAAAATTTCGCATTCTACGTTGCAGTTATTTTAAATTTAAAAAAATAGTAACTCAAAAATGTGTTGTTTTTAATCAACCAGAATTAAATGTACTTATCCGATTTACAAATTATTCAGTAGCGTCGTTTTTAATGATGGCGTTTCCCAGTATCTCCGCCACTAGTTGACAAACCAACCCAACAAATTTTTCTCCATAATTAGTTAGGTCATTACCTCAAATTTCATCAGGCTACGTCAAATGTGATAAATTTTTAATTTTCAACACCCTGTATGTCAAAAACAAAAAATATTTTATTGATTTGCGACATAGAATCTACCGTTAATACGTACCAGAATATGTCATTAACACCCTATATGAGCATGTGTATCCAAAAATACAGAGAGTTTCAGAAATTATCCAAAAAAAAATTTTTGATGCACGGGGGAGTCATACAAAAACAATTTTGTAACGAAAAAATCAAAATGGGCAGTTCGAAAATTTTAAAATACATTTCTCTACGGTACTGGAAACTGGTCTACTGTAAAACCTGACCTCGCACAATGCGACCGGCACGGCAAATGTAATAAAATCGGACAAAAACTTGAAAGAATTTCGCAAGGGAAGAAATAAATAGAATTTTATAGCACCTAGCAAATTCAACTGCTTTTGTCGCTATTGTTATTATTAATTATTAAAATTAATTTGTGGTTTTAAATAATAAAATAATTTTACATACCTGATGTTACAATAATCGTTCAAAATTCTATCCACCGACGTGTAAACACATTTGGGTCCGCCTTACTCAGTTTCTACGAACTAACACAAATATTGTCTTATTTCACCACAACACAAATGCTTCACCATAATACAAATGTTGTCTTGCTTCATCATAAATTAAAACGATATCCATCAACTCCGAGTTGCTATACACGCAAGCCATTTTTGACACTAACTACTAAAAAACTATTGTAAACACTATGGCAACGACGATTGTAAAATCGGATTTCAATATTCGCAGTCGCTGAGGCCACGTGGCTCTTCACGCGTATTGCAAATGACGCTAGAGACTACAGTTGTCCAGCTATGTAATGGTTGAAGGTACTACAATAATTATTTTCTCGGAAACTATAAGGATTCTACAAAATTTTTTTTTACAATATTGACTCCATTTCTCATGCAGCATCTATTCGCAAATTTTTGAATAAGTTGTGAATCACCCTGTATTATAATGGTGCACATTATCGATATACCAACGGATAGAACAATTTTTTCTTTTTAAATTTAGATTCACCAGCTATTTATTAAAAAAAAATGTGTAAGTAATAAATTCTAAAAAAATATTTTTACATTTTCAGATGAATGCACTGTGTCTAACTGCAGCAAATACTGTCAACAAATTGGGCGTTTCGGAGGCATTTGCATCGGAAGTTTGTGCCAGTGTTACGATTTATAGTCCAAAATAAACTATTAATATGTACTTAGAAGTTTCTGATTATATAGGTATTTAGTTATGTAATATATACTTTTAAACAAATAATATTGCTTATGGAAGTATATCTAAGGTTTACACAAAATTTACATATACAATAAAAGATTAAAGTTTTCGGCGATTCATTCTCTTTATAACAAGAGGTAGGTATCGGATAATATTTAATTTAGGTATTTAAATATGAAGAAAAGTACGTATCTATGTCATTGAAATAATTTATAAATGGTTTAACATACATTCAAAAATGACCATAAATCCGGAAATATACAGGATGACCCAAAAAGATCCGGACCCCGTCTCCATAACTTTTCAAGATATTTTTCTATTAAAAATGTTTCAGAAAAAATATTTTCCTAATAAATAAAGTTTCAGATAAATGTTGTAGGATATCAAGATTGAGTTTCAAAGTCAAATACTTATCAAAACACTCTATTTTTTAAGCAACCAATCGATAGAGCGCCAAATTCTACCACCGAATATGGGGTGAAAAAAAATTTCTGGTATGAATACATTTTTCCTTGAACAACTCGATAAAATCAAATTGTGGAGAAAAATGTTTCATGCACAGTTTGTAGGATTTTGAATGACAAATTAGATGGTGACCTTGAATTTTATCTAAAACCTTTGTAGGAGGAAAATTTTGATCTCTAAATGACTTGTAAGGATATACCGGAAAAAATACATCTGCCCATTGCTGGCAAATACAAAATAAGGTGTTTCATTCAATATTTTGAAGTTGACCTTGTTTTGACTTTGGAACTTAAGGTCATTATCAAATTCAAGCATATTAGTTTTTTGATATTCTATAACTTTTATCTGAAACTTTTTTGATGAGATTCAATAATGAAAAGTTATCAGAGATTCTCTTCTTTGTTGAACACATTGTATAACAAGTATTTAGGTACTACTTAACTGACAAAAATATAAGTAATATAAATATGTTTTCTTTTTTGTAGCAGCCGCTACAAACCTTTTATCTAAGTTGTTATTACAATTGTATAACGATAATGACGTTATAAACAAACTGACCCAGATCTTTTAAGTTAAAACGAAAAATATCACAATGTTAATGCAAACAACACTAATCATTAAATGCATATAACTTTATTCTTCACTTGAGGTTTATTTGGAATAATTTTACCGACACAAATTTGATAAAAATATTAAAATTAAGTCAATATTTAAAATAAATAAAAATAGATCTTACATCAGATAAAAATATGTAGCTTAAAGAATGTTTCCATATTTAACTAATAGATAAATAAATCACCTATATAAGGAATATGAATCGGATATTTTTTTAATTGCTGTAACGATTATTTAAGACCAGTTTAGTCGGGAGTTATTTTACAGTATTACGCTGTATTCTAAGTGTACAGAAATTTAGTTAAAAAAAAATGATATATGCATTTTTCTTTCTTTTTATGGCTGTTATAGTTATAGCAAGTTATATTAAAGGTATACGTGGATTTATATTTTATTTCACAATAACATTGTCTTTGTATTTGAGGTTTTTTATTGATACATAAATGGGGTTTGGGAATTATGCATCCTGCGGAAGAAAATTAATGAAATAAACCTATGCGCCAAAATGATCAGACAACTTTTTTTATAAAAGACGTTTTTTTATAAATACCCTGTCAAACATCTCACTGAAAAAGTAGACAAATAAAAAATATACATCACAATACAAGGTGTTCCATTTATATTTTAAAAAAGGTGAGCTTCTCTTAAAAAAAATTGTTTAGGTTTATTTTTGGGGAGGATTTTTCTTAATTTATTTCAGAATTGGTTAAAAAAAGTTAAGAGTAAAAATTTCTTAAGCATCCTAGGACTTTACAAATCACAAAGGATAATAAAATATTTGACAACAAATATATTAAATGTCGCATTAAACATATCAAACAATAAAATGGTAAATAGTTTTATTGATTTACAGTAAATTAAAATATACAGGGTGGTCCCGAGGTAATGGGTCAAAATTCATGGGTAAATTCCCGAATCAAAAATATTGCGATTTAACCGAACTTACCTTAACAACTATGAACTTTTGGACTAAGGTCAGTTCGGCTAAATCTCAATATTAGCCGAATTTACCTTATCTTCTTAACTATCAACTTTTGGAGGAAGACAAATTCGGGTAATATTGCGATTTAGCCGAACTTACCTTAGTCCAAAAATTGATAGTTAAGAAGATACAGGGTGTTAAATGTAAAATATTATTTTAGTTTATTTTCATTTATTTCTTAATAAATGCAAATATACACACAAAATTTTGAGGTTTGGGGTAGAGGAATTGAAATTTGTTCACATTTTGGTTATAATTCATAAAAGGCGCTAGTTGCCGTAGATTGAATGTGTTGAAAACGACATAACATTTCTGTACTTTAAGGTATCTAATCTTTGGTATCAAATTCTTATTTTCCAACTTTTTTAACACATAAAAATGTATACTTTATGAAAGTATCTGTTTCGCACCGTTTCCCAGATATTTGGCTTTGAAAGTTCCAATGCTAATAGTTGAAATAATTAAAATAATTTAGAAATGTTAAAAAAGGGTTTATTTAGAATGAAAAATTGTAATGAACGGTAAAATAGGAAACATTAGTAAAAAATATGCCTTTTTTGACAATAATTGCTCAAAATGTCCATCTCTAACTTCAATACATTTATCAACGCGTTTATTTAAAAGATTGTCTTATTTTACAGTATAATGCGAAATGACTGCAGCATTTAAAACCTGCTGACAAAGTTCTTCCCAGGTGTTTATAGTTTCTCCATAAACAACCGATTTCATGTAACACCAAAAAAGAAAGTCTAGGCATTCTATCTCGCATTTATGTACATACATACAATTGTAAGCCAAGATGTAATTTTAATTAGGTAAGAATAATACTTAATGGAAAGCAGCATACAAATTGACAGCAATAAGACAACATACATTTAACACCATGTATCCCTTTAACTATCAACTTTTGGACTAAGGTAAGTTCGACCAAATCGCAATATTTTTGCTTCGGGAATCTATCCATGAATTTTGGCCTATTATCTCAGGACCACCTTGTATATGAAAATTACTAATTTTTTAAGTTTAAGCCTATGTACAATGTTTTAATTTCAACATTTGTTTGTTCAGAGAGTGTAACAACTAATAAAAAAATCGTAACAAGTCACGACATTCAATTAAATATCGATTAATTAGTGATTTTAGTTTCCGCAATTCTGAAAAATCAATTTTTTTTTATTCTAACAGTCAATTGAGGTTACCTTAATTTTGATTAATTTGCTGTCATATTGCACAGTAATTAGTAGCTATTTAGAGACTGTATAAAAATTGCAGAAGGCAAAATACATGAGTAATTAAAATAGGTACATAATTAAAATAAACAAAATATTATAGCAAATACTGCCCGCCTGTTTCTTTTTCTCTAAATCTTCGACCAAGCGCAGTAAAATTACTGGGATGACGAAATTGTCCATAAGGAAACTCTTCCATACATCGCCTGGCTGATGCAAAAGAATTAAATCTACGTATATGCATTCTACATATACCAAATGTATGTCAGCAAATTCATTTAAACAGTACTACTGTCATTGTTGACTCACTATTACAGAAAGACCAATAATTTGTTTACAGTAGTTGGTGTATCTTAAATATAAAAATGTTCAACGATCAAAATTAAACCACATTGAACTTGGGAATTTCAAATATATTTTAACGGATGTTTCAAGTATTTTCGATATTTTTATACAACTAAATGTAATTAACAGTCAATAACAGATAAACCAATTAATTAAAATAGAATCAATTTATTGAAGTGCATGTTCAACAGATTTAGAAGCATACTTAAGTTAAAATTATGTATTTGGTCCTATTTAATAAACTTCCATTACACTATACAATTGCAGATATTAAGACGACAAAATCCACTCTTATGTCCTTCTGCCCTGCATGACTGTTTGCAACCTAAGGGGATGCACACACCCTCTCCATATTTAGCGGTGAGCTTCTCCACAACCTGGTCTGAAAATAAAAAATTGCGATTCTCAGTAATAAAAATGGAAAGAAATTTTTAATAAGGTTCTCTTCTTTCTACAAAAACAGTTATCGTTTGTCTTCTTTTTTAAGATTTATAATTTATTCGTTTCAGTGAAAAGCCAAACACTCAACATATTTTTAGAGCATTATATTAACAATTAGTAGAAACTTTAATTTTTAATTTATCTTTCTAATATTAGCTCACGTTAATAGAAATAAGAACTTTAGAGTTTTTAACAAATTGAATAAAATTTAAATTATTACAGTAAAATTTACCTGGTGTTAAATCTCCTTCTTGTGCCTGCTGGCAAAAAGCAATGGCAACAACGCCCAAAATAAGGATAACTAAGAAAGTCTTCATTCTGCTATGTCTGTCTTTACGAACCTCTTGGTACTGATGACAGATGTTTTCGAAAAGTTCCTTAAATAGCAAACTTGTTGACTATTATTTAGCATAGCGAAAATACGATTATTTGCCTTAGGATCAAACGTGTGTTTGAACAGGAACCCTCCAAGTTGATTTTAGTTTGTGTACGGATTTAGTTTTATTTTCGAGGATTTGCACTAAGTATATCGAAAAATATGTACTCTATTATATCATCACCAAATTAGTACCAGAATCACACCATAACCATATAAAATTTGATCAAAATTAAATATATGGGGTGTCTAGAACTATGATAAAAAATTTATGAAACTCACAAAAATGGTACAATTTTGTTAGTAAAATGGTAGAGATTTTTTGCCGTAATAGCTTGATTTTCGAAAACAGCAACTGAACCACGAAAATATTTTTCAATTTTTTTTACTACGAATAGTAATTTTCTTGTAGTGGACTTTTCAATATATATTTTTGCGCGGAACTTTTGGTTTTTCCTTTGTAACTCAAAATTATTATAGTAAAAATTTGAAATTAAACTAAAATTATGTATGTCCTGTTTTCAAAGCTTTTTTGCTGAACCCTAATCTGAAGTAATTTAACAGCCAGTTATGAGAAAAAATAGATACCCAGGGTGTT
Source organism: Anoplophora glabripennis (assembly GCF_000390285.2). Taxonomy (NCBI): domain Eukaryota; kingdom Metazoa; phylum Arthropoda; class Insecta; order Coleoptera; family Cerambycidae; genus Anoplophora; species Anoplophora glabripennis. The sequence continues at coordinate 372,850 of NW_019417336.1, read as the reverse complement.
TCAGAAAGACCTCCCGTAAATTCAAGGGGTGATAGTACGACAAGAAATAAGAATTTTTTGTCGTATGAACTATGCCTATGTCTATCTCCTCTTGTTTTCGAGATACAGAGCGACGAAATAAAATTTTTTAAATAAATTTTTACGAAAATTTCCAAACAGTGTGATATATTTTTATGAAATTTGATATTCCACGGTTTTTAAGGATGCCAAATACGCTGGTCTAATTATTTTTTGTATATTTCATAGAGGGCGCTAATTATGCTACATTCCTATTACATTTTAAGTTCTAATTGTTTTAAGGTTAGGTTTTTACCATTCGGCTGCAATGTACAATTTTATTTTCTAAAAATAATTTACTCCTGTCAGAACTTCCTAATGTGGACGGTTTTCGAGAAAAAACGCTTTTAATTGAACTTTTACAATATTACTGTGTATAAAATAAGTAACTTTTCTCAAAGTAGGCTTATGTCAAAACTTACTGATGTCTCATAAACAACGCATACATTCTTAGTAATATTTTAAACTCTAATTAACTTTATATCAAAATTTTAGTGACTAGTTAGTCATTACTAACTACAGTCACTAACAATCATATAGTTCATACGACCAAAAATTCTTATTTTTTGTCGTACTATCACCCCCTGTATTTACGGGAGATCTTTCTGAAATGCCCTGTATTAAAATCAAAGTATAATACTTTACTTACTCTAATTTTTTGTATAATCACAATTTGACATTTTTTGAAAAATAGAGGAATCTACAGGATTTTCCATCGTCAAACGAAAACAGTGGACTTTCAGCATTGTGCAACTTGCATACATATTTTTTTAATATCAGGAAATAATCTAAGCTTCATACAATCATAAAGAGAAAATTTTAGAAATCTCTTACAGGTCGTTAATTAATAATCAATTATTCAAGTTTGGTGCGCAAAATAAACGTTTTAAACGGGCGTTTGCTGCCACACTAATTCGTGACGTCATTTAGTGCGATAGAGAATCGAGAAAATCAATGACAAGTCAGGCTGGCCCAGCAGCATGAACAGAAAGTAATAATAAATTCGTAATGCATAACCTGCATTTTTTTAAATATTATTAAACTTAAAAATAGTAATTTCCAGTGTGATAAGTAACTGTACATTTTTGCAATTGTAGCTCCTTGTGCAAATAGAATTGACTTTACTGGACACTGATTAACCAATTGTTGAACTATTTCTTCATAAATTTCATTATGTTCTTACAGATTTCAAAACTACAAATTCTAGGAACTTGGGTGAAAAATCAAAATCAAAACCCCTTTTTTAATTTTTTTTTAATTCTCGATATTCAATATAAACTTACTTGGTGTTATGTATAAAATTGGTTACTTCTACTTGTAAGTATAAGGAAATAATTATTAAAAATGAAGACAGGGTAGATAGAAAGCCGTCATCAAAACGTTTTTTTTTAAAACAATTTTGTTTGAGCAAAATTTAAATGAACAGATTTAGATGAACAAAAATTTTGCGCTTCTTTCCGTACTGCATTTTTCGAAGTTCCGGTATATAGAGACACCAAAAACACGAACTGTTTTTCCAGAAATATTTGGAAATGACTAAAAATTACTTTTTTAAATACATGTTTCAGTATAACTTTTTCAGTTAAGTATTTTTTTTAATTTGATATAGTTATTCGTCATTAGCTGTATCTGTGAAAAATTCATTAGAATTGTAGCAAACGTCATTAAAAAATCTTACAACTAGGTTCTGTTGTTTTCGAGAAAAAACGCGTTGAAAAGATTTAAAACACCTTAATAACGATTAATTATTTCTACAAACACTGTGAATTTTAAATCTTATAAGTTTATTAGTTATAAGTAATAACAGACTATTGGAATTTGAACAAATACCGATCGACAAAATTTAAATGTGTTTTTTTTTCTCGGAAATGACTCATATTGTCAACTTGGATCAAAAAAATCTTTTTGTTAGATTTTTTAATGATCTTTAATATTTCCAAAGTAATTTATTTGTTACATAGTTTTCGTTTTATTCTATATTTATTGGATATTTTACCATCTGAGAAAATTTCTTTTCAGTGACATTTTTGGCTAGGCAAAACTTTTTCCTAAAAATAACCCTCGACTGATCTTTCTGGCACGAGGATTTATTTAAGTGATTTTTTAAATGTTTTCCGAGATGGCAAAATATCTAATAAAGAAAAAGAAAAAAATATATAAAAAGCAAATAAAAAAATTATGATCAATTTTGTAGTCAATAGGAGTCATTAAGCTCTTTATACAGGAACAAATTGTGGGAAAATTCGACATTTATATTGTTTTTATTTTTATAATTGAAATTATTAGCAACAAATTGTAGATTTTCTACAGGGTGGGCCACCAGTAACGTCTCGGTCGCTAGGGACCAAACGGCAAATGTTACAGTAACCTGTTTAGGTGGGTATGTGTAGGTTGATTACGGCTACATTTTAAAAATATTTTGAAGTATACAAGGTGTCCAGGAAAAGCGTACCATATCAAGTTATGTATTTTTAAATGGAACACCATATATTTTACTGCATTTTTAAAAGCATCATAAAAAATAGGTGAACTTTATTAGAGGTTCTATATACCTAGGACTTACAGTTTGTGAGATATTTCAATTTTAGTGAAAATACAGGCTTAGCGTAGAAATGTAATATTTGCAGTAAAAAAATATTTTAAGAAAGCAGCTTTGGAGGGTCTATTTTAGATCCTTGAAGTTATAAATTGTTATATTTGTCATCACTTAGTATTATACAGGGTGTTCAAAAAAACTGCTGAATACTTCTCTCAACTTTAAACAGCAATAACTTGGTTATTTTAAATGGAACACCCAGTATATTTTTACTTTGGGAGTTAGGAAATTTAAAACTCTTTCAAACTGTGTATAGGTTCCCTATACCTATCTCTAACGGTATTGGAGATATTTGTGCCGTTTCGTTTTTTACCGATTTTTTTTTGTAAGATGTATCCACGTATCTTTATCAAGGTCTTTATTGAATTAGTTTGGGTTCTTCTTGATGACGTCTCTTTAAATATAAGGCGAAAAATGTGAATATAAGGAGAAAAAATGAATTAGATGGCGCACCTGCACATTTTTCATATTCAGTGAGAAATTATATAAATCAAAAATTTAGTAATGAATGGATAAGATTGGTGCAAGTCAGTCCAAACCTCCCGTAATGGACTTCTTTGTTTCGGGCTATATAAAAAATCTTGTACACACCTACTACTTGCGATGATATGAAGAGAAGGATTTGAGATGTATTTGCCACAATCACCCCCAATATTTTAAGGAATGTGAGAATATCATTTGAAGATAGAACAAGATGCTGTATTCAAGAAAATAGTTATCAATTGGAACATCTATTAAAATTTTTCTTTGTTTCTTCTAAAAGTAAAATTTTCTTTAATAAATATTTTTCATGTTCATAAATAATTCAGTTACTTACTACAAACATATTTATACAAAATTAATAACTTTTTATAATTATTCTGCTTATAAAATAATATTTTTTATTAGAAAACTTTTTTGAATATTGTCATGATAATGATAAAAGGAAATTTTACTTTTAGAAGAAACAAAGAAAAATTTTAATTGATCTATTCTATTCCATCTTATTCCATTTTTAAATTATATTCTCACGCAAATGCATCTCTAGTTATTTCTTCCCTTCAATATCATCGCAAGTAGTAGGTGGAACATTGTGTACAAGATTTTTTATATAGCTCGCAACAAAGAAGTCCATTACGGTGAGGTCTGGACACCTACGTGGCCACTGACATGCACTATTCCTACATATTCATCTGACTGAAACGGCACAAATATCTCCAGTACCGTTAGAGATAGGTATAGGGAACCTATACACAGTTTGAAAAAGTTTTAAGTTTTCTCCCACAGTAAAAATATACTGGGTGTCCCATTTAAAATAACCAAGTTATTGCTGTTTAAAGTTGAGAGAAGAATTCATCAAGTTTTTTGAACACCCTGTATAATACTAAGTAATTTATAACTTCAGGATCTAAAATAGACCCTCCAAAGCTGCTTTTTTAAAATTATTAAAGTATTAAATTTCTACGCTATGTCTGCATTTTCACTAAAATTGAAATATCTCACAAACTGTAAGTCCTAAGTAGAAAGTTCACCTATTTTTTACGGTGCTTTCAAAAATGCAGTAAAATACAGGGTGTTCCATTGAATAATACATAATTTTGATATGGTACGCTTTTCCTAGACACCCTATATATTTCAAAATATTTTTAAAATATAGCCGTAATCAACCTACATATACCCACCTAAACAGGTTTCTGTAACATTTGCCATTTGGTCCCTAGCGACCGAGGCGTTACTGGTGGCCCACCCTGTATAATTTTCATAAAATAAAAGTTTGATGCAATTCGTGACTATCACTATTCTACGAACAATTATGTCAATTTTCATGACGTTTTTAGTGCAAGGTTTCATAATTTTTCAGTTCTAAGAAAAACAACTTTATTTACTCCCACGAAATGCTAAAAAAAGCTTCCCAAAATCCCACAATTACCGTAATTGCATAAAAAAACATATTTTTGTACATTCCTATTGTAAATAAATCACGAAAATAAAATTTAATCCATAAACAAACTTGACAAGGGGGTCTGGATTTGCAAATAACACTTTAAAGTTAAGACAAATAGTGGTATTAACATCGTCATGGTATTTTTAAAAGATTTGGTTAATCAACAAGTTACCTATATAAATTAACATATATCAGAGATACCAGCAGTCGAAAATAGAACGAGCAAAATGAGAACTTCACTAGTTATCCTTTTATGTGCACTAGTCACCATTGCCTGCTGTCAGCAGGATGGGGGATCAGCAGGAGGCAAGCTAACAGTAGGTATGTAAACTAAACTCTTAATCGATTTTTATTATATATTATGGTATAACAGAAACAAATAAATACTATTGCAATAGGTAGTAGAAAATGGAAATTTATCAAGAAAATCTACTTACAATTTTAACATGAATTATGGACATACATATTTCAAAATATTGGATGCTGTATTTTTCACTTACTTTATTCGGTTAGTAAGTTTTTTTCATATTATAACGAGTAACACTGCACAAATATATACATCGAGTCAACATTAATTTACAATTATCCATATTTTTATTTATGCCAATATCGAATTCGAAGAAAATTGCGTGTTTTCTATCAAGCAGTTGAAACTGCGACGAGAAAATGCAAAAACGTTCCATGAAAAAAAAAACACTCACTGAATCTACAAGTTGAAGCATAAGTAGTACAGATTATTGCCAGTTTCTAATTCCCACTGAAATATTTTTGATTAAATCGTAAATTACTCCCGAAACCACTGTGTTTTGTTTTTGAAATTTTTTTTAAAAAAATTAATTAATAGAGGAATAAAATCTTGAGACTGAAAGTCTAGCAATTTTTCCAAAGATTTAGTCAGTTGAAAATATCTTCCAAAAAATCTAAAGATTTCCCAAATGAAAAATATTTATTTATTTTTTCTTTCTTTTTTAAAGAACAGTAACTAACAAAACATTTATTTAAAAGACAATAATATTTAATTTTATTTTTTATGTTATTAGCTATTCATACATGTATTTGTACCTATGCTTAAGATTTGAACAGTTAGACCTTTGAGGTTGAGGTTAAGGCAGTGTTTTTTGTAATTGTTTCCACATTGACTTATGATATGAGTTTTCTTTGAGTCTTTAAGGACCGCATTTTCAATTCATTTGTCAATTTGGCCAGGTTTAGTGTCTCCAAAGTGTCGAATTTAAAAAAAAATAACTAGAGAGAAAGATAGCGTTTGACAGTTCGATGCACAATAGCCACGCCACTAATTTATCGGTTGTTATGGTAACAAACAGGTCATGGTGTGACCGCAGTCATATATGGCCCCAACTCATGTTAAATACGTCATAATTTAATGTTACTAGTTGCAAAATTGTTTTTTATGCTCAGTTTGACCCTAACTTTCACGTTTTTGTACCAACGGTGGTTGATACTTACTTTAACAAGACTTTGTCAACAACCAACAACTAAAATTATTGTATTTTTTTAGATCAAGTTGTGGACAAGCTCAGCGCAAAGTATGGGGAAGGAACATGTATCAATCTAGGCTGCAAGCAGTCATGTTGGGCTGAAGGTCATAAAAGTGGATACTGCCTCAACAACGCTTGTGTTTGCGTTGTATGATGAAAACTACCCAAGCCAAGATGATTCAAATATAGATAATTTTCCGAACTATTGAGGGCTTTAACAATGTTTATTCTTAATTTATTATAGATATCTATCAATAAATTATATTGCATAAGAAAGAATTTTGCTGTTTAAATACTTATATCCTTAAAAACCATATGAGGGAAGAATTTAGCTGAAAGAAAGAAAATTTATTATAACCAATCAAATGATTTACTTGTATCTGGCGGACTGAAGATTTTTTTGGTGTTAATTTGAATGAAAAAACTAAATATTTAGATTAAAAAATAATTTAAACAGTTAAAATTAATAAAAAGGTTTGCTATGCACAATTAAATATTTATTTCTTCAAAAGTATATACAGGGTGTTTCAGGATTAAGTCTACAAACTTTAAGGAGATATTCCTCATAAAAATTAAGAAAAAAATCAAGTATACATTTTTTCCAGAGACGCTTCATTTTCGAAATATACGGCGTTAAAGATTTTTAAAAAAATTCGGATTTTTTAAATAACTTCTAAATGAAGAAGGCTATTTAAGCAAAATTTGGCATGAGACATCTTCTTATAAGATACCATTTTTCCATAGAAGTAGAAGTCCCGCAAGCAACCAGTGGCGGAGTAATGGGGACTCAGACTAATTAAATTAAAAAAAAAATTAATACGGCCCTACTGAAAATAAAAAATGATGCCGTTTTTAAATAGTTATTAATTTGTTATTGACAAAAAGTGTACATTCACTTTTTTTCCTAATTTTTATAGTTTCATGGCAAAATTGATTTTTCGGAAGGGTGCTTCTGGATTCTGTCGATAAACTTTAAAATGAACCTCAACAAAAATTTTCGAGTAGGCTGCTGTCAAGCAATGTTAATTTGACGTTTTAAATGTTATTTTGCGAATTGTTACATAAATTATCCATTAGATAAAGCGTTCAAAGTAATAATAAAAATAAGTTTAATAATGCCGTCCATATTTTCCATATGAATATGCTGATATGGTCTTTATATATGGTTTTTGTGATGGAAATGCCACGGCGGCTCGCCGTGAATATGCAGTAAGATTTCCTCATCGCAGACTACCAGCAAAGGAAACATTTTCAACGACATTCAGTCGTCTCAGACAAACTGGGTCTTTCGGTATTCCAACTTATGCTGTTGGACATTTTGCCCTACTTCAGGACGAAGTATTTCGATGAAAATCCATCGACGAGTGTCAGAAGATCTAGGTATTTCATCAAGTTCCATTTGGAAGACTCTTCGGGCTGATGGACGCCATGCGTACTATATCCAGCGTGTGCAACATTTATTGCCTCAGGACATACGATGCAGGCGCGTGTTTTATGACTGGATGTTAAACCAAGCAGAGAATGATGATCAGTTTACGCAAAAAGTAATATGGACAGATGAGGCAACATTTACTCGAAGGGGAATCTTAAACCAAAGGAGCAACCATATTTGGTCCTACGAGAATCCACGGGCGGTAAGGGAACATAGTTTTCAGCATGAATTCCAATGTAACGTATGGTTGTGTCGAGAATTAACTCCAATTCAGTGTCGATCGGCCACTACCTCCATAATTAGAAGATGTCTTGCTTGTCTACAGTCGGAGGCGCCCATTTTGAACAAAATATTTTTTAAATTTTTTATTCACTTTTCGCTTTGTCAAGGTATAATATTAATTGGTAATTTTTTGGTTGTTTCAATTTACAAATAAATTTTCATGTATTGTTTGCCATCTTATTTTATTTAAAAGTACACAACACAAGTAAATGAAGTGACTACAAACCGCCTGAAAAAATTTAGGAGTATTGCAAGGGTCGTTACGTTGTCGCATTATGACATAGTCACATTAGATGTTAGGTACTTAAATATTTCTATTGTTTTCATGAACATAATTTTTTTTCTAAAGAAAACACCCTATATCTCAAAAACGAAGCAACGCCTAAATAATTTTAATACTATTGGTTAAACCCAAGGGAAGCTGAGACAAAAAGGCTTATTTGATTCACACATACTCGAAACTAAGACGAATTTTAATAGGTACTATATTTTTTTAGGTTTTATGAGGAACGTGTTCCTAAAGTTTATCGACAGAACCCAGAAGCACCCTTCCGAAAAATCAATTTTGCCATGAAACTTTAAGAGTTAAGAAAAAAGTGAATGTACACTTTTTGTCAATAACAAATTAATAACTATTTAAAAACGGCATCATTTTTTATTTTCAGTAGGGCCGTATTAATTTTTTTATAATTTAATGAGTCTGAGTCCCCATAACTCCGCCACTGGTTGCTTGCGGGACTTCTACTTCTATGGAAAAATGGTATCTTATAAGAAGATGTATCATGCCAAATTTGGCTTAAATAGCCTTCTTCATTTAGAAGTTATTTAAATAATTCGAATTTTTTTAAAAATCTTTAACGCCGTATATTTCGAAAATGAAGCGTCAGGAAAAAATGTATACTTGATTTTTTTCTTATTTTTTTATGAGGAATATTTCCTTAAAGTGTGTCGACTTAATCCTGAAACACCCTGTATGATCGGTATACATACCTTTTGTTTATTATAGGAAAAACTATATTAATTGCCACTGCTTTTTTTTTCTTTTTTTATTGGTTTACTGTAGTATGTCATGGAAAAAAATATACAGGGTGATTCACAACTTATCCAAAAAAATTTGGGAATAGATGCGGCATGAGAAGTGGAGTTAATAACGTAAAAAAAAAATTTGTAAAATCCTTATAGTTTCCGAGAAAAAAATTATTGAAGTTATAGTACATTCAACGACTACATAGCTGGACAACTGTAGTCTCTAGCGTCATTCGCAATACGTGTGGAGAGCCATGTGACTCCTAATACTGAAATCCGTCGTTGCGATAGTTTTTACCTGTTATCTGTGGTGTTTACAACAGCTTTTTAGTAGTTAGTGTCAAAAGTGGTCTGCGTGTATAGCATCTGAGAGTTGATGGATATCGTTTTAATTTATGGTGAAGCAAGACAACATTTGTATTATGGTGAAGCATTTGTGTTATGGTGAAGCAAGACATCATTTGTGTTAGTCCGTAGAAAGTGAGTAAAACGGACCCAAATGTGTTTACACGTTAGTGGATACAATTTTGAAGAATTGTTATTATAACATCGGGTATGTCAAATGATTTTATTATTTAAAAACACAAATTAATTTTATTAATAATTAATAAAGGCAAAAGCATTTGAATTTGCCAATATAAAATAGGTGCTATAAAATTCTATTTATTTCTTTCCTTACGAAAGTTTTTGTCCGTTTTTATCACACCGCCATGCCGGTCGCATTGTGCGGGGTCAGGTTTTACAGTGGACCAGTTTCCAGGGCCATGCAGAAGTGTATTTTTAAATCAATTTCGAACTGCCCTCTTTCATTGTTTCTTTACAAAATTGTATTTGTAAGGGTCCTCTGTACATCCAGAATTTTTTTTTGGATAAGTTCTGGATCACCCTGTATGTAGGTACACAAACACATATGTATATTTTAGTAAAAAAAAAAATAGAAGCATAAATACAATCCTATAGAATTATATTTATGTTTATGTATTAAAATTTGTATGCAAATTTTAATGAGAAGTTTGTCAAACAAGCAGGAAGTTAGTACTGAAAATGAATCAAAAAGATTGAAAAATATGAAATGGTCGACTCACCAATATTTCGACTATCACTCGAACAGTTCCTAGTCCGTAACCGAAAGAAGTCTTTTATTTGGTTGTTAATTTCACTAACACATCGCATAATTACTGTATAAACTTAATAATGAGAAAAAAAAGGATGTAGCGAATAATCGCCATAAATTTAAACTAGAGGTTAGAACAAAACTTGCACTTTCATAGCGCACTTACTCTATTATATTTCCACAGCAATCTTTTTTATTCTATAATGCTCGCTCAAAATTGGAAAATAGTATTTAAGGAACTGAAATTGCAAAGTTTTCATTTTTTGTGAAATTCATAATTCAAATACATAAACAAAGCATGTGGATGGACCTGGATCAAGTGGTATAGGCATTTCCATCTCCCGAACGAATTATTACTGTTTAATAATAATTGTGAATATACATATATCTCCTTTATTTACAACGGAAATACCCAAGTATCTTACAATTATTTTGTTACCATGCACAATAATTAAATATAAAGTTTAATAACATTTATAAAAATAATTATCTAATTATTCTAAAAAAATAAAATCACGGCTTGTGCAACTGTTATGCATACAAAAATATGTGTACGTTTGATTTCTTTGAAAAATATATAAATAGATAAAGATGGGGAACTACATACTTGGGTACTTTTCTTTAAAGGATATGTACATATATAAAGAAGTCGAATCGTGTTTGCCGTTGTAGTTATTGTTTGTTATCATCGCTAAAACTTCGTCGTTTTCATAATGAAGATCACCTTGTTCTTTGTCTTATTTGTTGCCGTATTTGCGTCTGTACTGTCCTACCCAGAGGGAGAATTTAGAGAAGGTAATATTTTTTCCCTTATATCTATATCTTGTAGGGCATTTTTATGAAATGTTTAATAATTCAGTGGATAAAGAATTATCATTATACCTACAGGGTGATTCATTAACATTGGGAAAATCGAAAGCTGAAGATACTACACGTGAAATGGTGACCATTGGCGCAAACATGCCTTATCCGAAAGTTGATAGTTTCGGAAATACAGGGTGTTGAAAGTTCAAATTTTAAATCGTTTTTTTGCGATTATTCTAAAAATATGTAGGTTAGCAACTTGAAAATTTGTGAAACTTTATTTTTTTAAACGACGAATAAGATGCGTGTTGCAATTTCAGCGTTACTCATAGGGGGCGCCACTTACGACCAATTTTACCGAAAATTTAGTTAATAACTTTTTACCCTGTACGTCTAACATGAAATTTGATTCAAAATCTGAAAGAGCAATCATTTTTCCATTAATTATGTATTCTTGTTTCATTTCGGTATCTCGATCCATTTTCGAGAAAAATCGATTTAACAAACACTATGTTTTGATAATGTGCAAAATCGTACTTATCTTATCAACTTCGACGTCACCTGTTGCATGAGTGTTGTATAATAATGAAAAAGTAATATTAACGGTCGGTAGAAGGAAGCGCAAAAAAAACAAACGCCTAGGGGGGCATTCTGGAAGGAAGCCTAAATAGTTGAAGATAGGCAGTTGAAGTGAGAACAGCGCGGAGTGAAAAGTAAGACGATCAGTGTAGTGTGAAAAATATAGAAGTAGTGGAAAATTAAGTGTTTAACCGGTATTAGTTAGCAGGTAATATTCTTTAAGTACTTTGTTGTTAAGAATAAGAATTCTGTGTATGTTCAGCCTTCATTGTCTTACGCTCAGGGGCGTATATTTTTCTAAGATAAAATTGTTACAATTATTATTATAGATTGCTCATTATTTATTACATGTTAAAATATGTATATTGTCGTGACTGCCCAGATATTGCATTAACGACCTCTTTGTTTCACATTTAACTTATTTTATCATTTGTTCTTTGATTTCTTGTGCTCACTTTATGTCATACGTCTATACGAGCCTTGTTGAATTTACTAACATTTTCGCCCGTGCGGAACGAATCTGGATTAAGCTCGATTGCCTCTCGTATGGGACTCCAGTGTTATGAAGGATCTTCCGAAATCTCAACTATAGCTGGATTGCCTCCCGTATGGGACTCCAGTACCTTCCGGCCCTGCCGGCTAACTAACACCAAACCTCTTCAGTTTTACTTGGAAGTGTGTATGACTAATATGAGGTAACAGATGACATTTAGTGACACATTAAATGAGACAGGTCTTATTTATCATTAGCAAAGGATCTTAATTTATGCCTTTGGTTAGCGGTTGTTTTGTATTTATATTTGGGTGGTAAGAGCAACGATCGTGGGTTTCTCTGCCATGCTCTTTCCCCACAGGAGCTCTAGGTGAGCCTGGCACTCTCATTCTATGTTTAATGGTTGTTAATGTTTTTGTTGTTCTTTCTATTTGTCACATGTTTGATTGGAAGACTGTTGTACGTAAAATAATAAAGTTAGCTGTATTTACTCTGTCTTTGTTTTATAAAATAAAACCATACATCCCCTCTAAAATAGTTAGTAGCCAGCGCCTTCCGGTCGATAAAAAAAATAGATGTATACAACGCAGGTATTCCTTATGACGATCACATATTTCTGGCCACAATTACGTTTATATTTTTCTTTTTTTTTTTTTTCAGTCGAACCTGGGGTTGTTATACTACAATAATACGAGAAATTAAAAGCGAAACAAACCAAGTGTTTCTTCGTGTTATTACAACAATTAACAATAAAACAAATGCAATTCGTAATAATGATTTAAAGTCAGTGTTCGAAGAATCCACCGTTGACATTTACACACTTTACACAACGTTTTCTGAGATATCTGCGAGTTTGAAACAACATATTGGGATTGCGTCTGACTTCGTTGATAGCGATTTGTATTATTTGCCACAACTCTTCACGCGAACAAATAGATTATTTGTAAACTATATCTTTCATTCGAGACCAAATAGAAAAATCAAGTGGATTGAAGTCCAGACTTCTGGATGGCCAAGCAAAAATGCTTCCACGGCCTGAAGAAGTTCCACTTTATTTAAGAAGAGACATGCGGTTCATGCACGACGGAGCTCCACCGCATTTTTTTCGGCCGGTGCGTGCATATTTAGATGCAGTTTTTCCAAATCGCTGGATTGGCCATATTAGCATTTTTGCTTGGCCACCCAGAAGTCCGGACTTCAATCCTCTCGATTTTTCTATTTGGTCTCGAATGAAAGATATAGTTCACAAAAAATCTATTGGCTCGTGTGAAGAGTTGTGGCAAAAAATACAAATCGCTGCCAACGAAGTCAGACGCAATCGCAATATGTTGTTTCAAACTCGAAGATCTCTCAGAAAACGTGTAAAGTGTATCAGTGTCAACGGTGGATTCTTCGAACAATTACTTAAAATCATAATTACGTATTTTATTTGTTTTATTGTTAATTGTTGTAATAATACAAAGAAACATTTGGTTTGTTTCACTTTTAATTTCTCGTATTATCAAAACATAGTGTTCGTTAAATCGATTTTTCTCGAAAACGGATCGAGATACCGAAATAAAACAAGAATAGATAATTAATAGAAAAATGATTGCTCATTCAGGTTTTGAATCAAATTTCATGTTAGACATGCAGGGTAAAAAGTTATTAATTAAATTTTCTGTAAAATTGGTCGTAAGTGCGCCCTCTATGAGAAATGCTGAAATTACAACACGCATCTTATTCGTCGCCTAAAAAAATATAGCTTCACAAATTTTCAAGTTCCTAACCTACATATTTTCAGAATAATCGCAAAAAAAACGATTTAAAATTTGAACTTTCAACACACTGTATTTCCGAAAATATCAACTTTCAGATAAGGCATGTTTGCGCCAATGGTCGCCATTTCACGTGTAGTATCTTCAGCTTTCGATTTTCCCATTGTTAATGAATCACCCTGTATAATTTATGACACGCTTATAATAAGATAATTATTTATTTTTTATTTTTTTTTTACTTATTAAAGGCTTTATTTCCAATGTTTCAGATGTAGATGTTGAGCACGCTCGCTTGGCTAGAGCTGCACAGGACTGTAACAATGATTCCTGTAGAGCTTCTTGTATTCTGAATGGACACAATGGAGGTTCCTGCAACAGCAACGACCATTGCGACTGTAACTAATCTTTAATAAATACCGGATACATGTGTAAATAACTGTACTGTCAGTGTATTCAAATGAATTTCTAAATACACATAATTTGCTTCAATTTTTGTTTCATTTCGTCATCATTCAAAATATAGTTGTATTAACATTATATCCCTATCATTCGGATAATAAACTGTCCCCTTCAATCATAATGATGTACATTCACACCTTACACTAGCATGCACGATAATGGCTGATGCTGTTCTACACGACATATTCCATTGACTGTTCGTTACACATATACTGCCAAATAATCAAATCTTGTGAGAACGAGTGAGGATGGTATTTCCTGTTCCCATAACCTGCACCATTTCTCCCGACATATTTCCAGTATTAATATAAACGTAATATTGACTATTAAAAAATATGTGAAAATAATTTTCTGTCGAAAGACGTAAACACATGTGAAAGATTATTATTATTCTTAACAACAAGCTTTGCTTATCTTGAGAAGCCATGGGCAGTAATCAAATAAGATATAAAACATACAGGGCGTCCAAAAAATTTCAAAATGTGAAATTTTCCCCAAGCAAAATACCTTTTTTTCGTTAAAAACTGTATTTAACAAAGTTGTTCGACTCGAAAATGTGACAAAGTAATTTCAAGAACATGTAGAGAATCTGCTGCTTTTTTCCATAAATAACAAACAAATTAAAATAATCCTCATAAGTATAATTTAAACGATGCCCAGGCATTTTTATTTAAATTTTCGGCAAAAATTATTCAGACACAACAATAATTTGACAACTAACTTGACAAATGTCAGGTTATTTCAATTGTTTTGGAGTGTTTCTGGTCATGGCCAATTTGACAACAGATCTGTTACGAGAAAACTGTCCAAAAAATAGAAAATTGCAAATATCTCTAAAAGTAGTAACAGCAACCCTAACAATGCTTATATGGCTTGAAAGTAAAATTCAATCTGCATACAACAGAGTAACAAAATATAGGGTGTTCCTTTTAGTTAACAAAGTTATAGCTGTTTGAAGTTATCAAAATGTAACAACCTAGTATTAAATGTTTTAATTTGTTGGTATACCATAATTTAGTGTTACTTATACCCTTTGCAGGTACCAAAAATCCACTTTATATCACGCTCCTGAAAAGAGTTACTAGCGGACCCTTGCATCTGTCAATTTTTTTCTTTAAATATTAATATCTCGAATTCTATAATTCCTAGGTATAGGGAATATTTAATAAAGTGACCATCAAATTTCACGTAGAATCCGAAAATGCAATAATATATAGAGTGTCCCATTTAAAATAACAAAGTTGGTGTTGTTTTCCTGTATATAACCGTAAGTGGTGGAGAGTTCTAGATATTTTAGTTGTATTCGCCCCAGGGACATTGCCATGTTGCCAAATTTTCAAAATTTTTCGAGCAGTACTCTCCTAGATATAGATCACCGCAGTTCCCGGTGGGACACCCTATATATATTTACCTTACACAGTGTGTCCCCGGAGTGGTACCGCGCTCTTGTAAACTATTTTATTGTTGATTTTTCAAGAAAAAGTTATTCTTGATAAAAAGTTTTGCTTATCTTAGGAAGCCATGGGCAGTAATCAGATGTCACATTAAATTGTTACAGTAGTTCCGATAACAGAACTTTATTGGCTTATTCTTTTCTTGAAAGTCTATCTCTACATATATTGTATTTCCACAACGATCTTGTTCTAACAATGCTAGTACAAAGTCTAAAAACTAACATAAATTTTTTATGAAGACTGAAAGCATCAAATGATATCCACTGAGTTAAATGAAAACTGTATGCCTATTTGCATTTCGCGAACGAATTTTTGTTTCACATAGCACACTGAATGGTTTGTAAAGAGATTAATTACTAATTTTTTATATTATTTAAAAATAATTTCTTATACAGGGTGTCCCGGAAATGGCGGGCAATCTCTCGGATATGGATAGATAATGAGAAAATAATGTCACAAGTTCATATAAAATTTTTTCCTCCGGGCTCACCCTGTAGAGTTATTAGCTCTTGAAGTTGAGAATTAAAAATGTTTTTTTTGCTGTAACTTTTGTATTTTTCAATAAATTTTGAAAATTTTTTGGCTGGATCTATAATTTTTGAAGCTGCTTTGGATGATAATATGAAATCCTCGATAATAATTATGGGGGCCCGGGGGCAAAGCACCCCCCACCAAAATTTCTAGAAAAAAAATTTTGTTCCACTATACCCCAAATTTTCCATCATTTTATAAAAATTTATGGTATTTTACGTAAAAAAGGTATACTTGTTGAATATCCATAAAATAGATATTTTTTGAGATAAACCCGTTTAAAGAGGAAGGTACCATTTAATTTGAGACATTTTATTTAATTGAAACACAGATTTAATCGTGGTTGGCTTTGACATGTCAGAGTATGCCAAAGGCAATTAAATTGTCAAACTTGTCAAATACGTAGTTTTAAATCTAAGACTCATCTCATAACTCATAATTTGTTATAAAATATGGAGTATTCCAATGAAGAATATGCTGATATGCATTTAATGTACGGGCGGGCTCTTTGTAATGCTTCGGCAGCAAGAAGATTTTATCAGCATTCTTATCCTAATAGAAGGATTCCGGATCGCAAAACTTTCGAACGTATTGATCAAAGATTAAGAGAAACTGGTAAAATACGATTACTATTATTAAACAAAATGGATATTAAATAAATTTTAATGTCTTTAGGTCAGTTTGCTCCTGTTACTGCAAACAGGGGTGCCCCGCGAACAGCACGTACAGTTGAAGTAGAGGAAAATATACTGGACGAAGTTGCTGCTCATCCAACAGTTAGCATTAGGTCATTATCTTCTTTTACCAATGTTCCAAAGACCACTGTTGCAAGAATCCTTAGAGAACAGCTTCTTCACCCTTACCATATCCAAAAAGTGCATGCTCTTAATCCTGATGATTTTCGTGCAAGAGTACAGTTTTCTCAATGGTTTCTTCAGAGACATGAGCAAAATCCTATGTTTACGAGATTAATTCTGTATACTGACGAAGCAAGTTTTGGGAGGAATGGAGTTATTAACTCCCATAATTTACATTATTGGTCTGATGAGAACCCACACGCTATTATTGAAACTAGGCACCAAAGACAATTTTATGTTAATGTTTGGAGTGGAATTATTGGTCCTTACTTATTGGGTCCATTTGTGTTACCCCCTAGACTGAATGGTCAACGTTACCTAGATTTCCTTGTGCATCAATTACCACAACTGTTAGAAGATGTTGATCTTGAAACCAGAAATGCACTGATATTCATGCACGATGGGGCGCCGCCTCACTTTAGTGCTGCAGTAAGGGACCATTTAAACGAGGTATATCCTAATCGCTGGATAGGTCGCGGTGGACCTATTCATTGGCCTGCCCGAACTCCAGATATGAACCCACTTGACTTTTTCTTTTGGGGGCACTTGAAAAATCTTGTTTATTCCACACCTGTAACCACTAGAGAAGAATTAGAAGAAAGGATTTTTTATTGTGCAAATGAAATACGACAAAATCCTGAAATGTTATGGAGAGTGCAACAGTCTTCTGTTAAACGAGCTCGTATTTGTATAAGAGAAGGTGGAACTAATATTGAGAATTTATTATGAATTATATTAGTTACAAAATGTTGATTGTCATGCACTTTTCGTTTAGTTAGATTAGTTAAGTCCAAATTCTCATAATTTAGAACACAGCTATTGCAAATTATTTGTCCTTTATTCTGATATGTAAAA
This sequence comes from Anoplophora glabripennis, assembly GCF_000390285.2. Taxonomy (NCBI): domain Eukaryota; kingdom Metazoa; phylum Arthropoda; class Insecta; order Coleoptera; family Cerambycidae; genus Anoplophora; species Anoplophora glabripennis. The sequence continues at coordinate 355,131 of NW_019417336.1, read as the reverse complement.
GCCAACTACGATTAAACCTGTGTTTCTGTTAAATAAAATGTCTCAAATTAAACAGTACCGTTGTCTCTAAATTTGTTTCTCTACAAACGTCATTAAGGTATAATTTTAACGCATGCTGTCAGTCAATTTCATTTTATGATACTAGTGTTAAAAGTAAGTCATGTGATTTACCTTTAAGACCACTGCTATAAAATCACACTTTGGAAACTGTCAGTACACGTTAAAAATTATACAAAATTATATTTTATGGATATTCAACAAGTATACCTTTTTTACGTAAAATGCCATAAATTTTTATAAAATGATGGAAAATTTGGGGTATAGTGGAACAATTTTTTTTTTCTAGAAATTTTGGTGGGGGGTGCTTTGCCCCCGGGCCCCCATAATTATTATCGAGGTTTTCATATTATCATCCAAAGCAGCTTCAAAAATTATAGTTCCAGTCAAAAAATTTTCAAAATTTATTGAAAAATACAAAACTTACAGCAAAAAAAACATTTTTAATTCTCAACTTCAAGGGCTAATAACTCTACAGAGTGAGCCCGAAGGAAAACATTTTATATGAACATGTGACATTATTTTCTCATTATCTATCCATATCCGAGAGATTGCCCACCATTTCCGGGACACCCTGTATATGTACATTTCCTTTTTAACAACATAAACTTTCAAATATCTTATATTTTGTTACCACAACTAAATAAAGTTTATTGACACGACCAAAAATTAATTGATTCAGAAAAAATATAGAATAGAATCACGACTCATGCTATTGTACATATCTACACAAGCACTTATATGTTTCCTTGAAAAAATATACATATACAAAAGATATGGGGAATAACATACTTGTTTTTCTAAAGAAAATATATAAAGAAGCTCAATCCTGCTTGCCGTTGTAGTTATTGTTTGCATCTGTCAAGTCTTTTTCAAAATGAAGATCACCTTGTTCTTTGTCTTATTTGTTACAATCTGTGCGTCTGTACTGTCCTATCCAGGAGAACAGTTTAGGGAAGGTAATAATTTATTATTTATTAACCATATTTACATCTAAATGGACGTTTTTATGAATTGTTTAATAATTCAATGATTAGAGAATTGTAATTTAGGAAAATAACTCTATAAATTATAATACATTTTCTATTAATTTTTCATGATTTTTTAAAAAATTTGCGAAAAACCACAAGCATTTAGCCATTTTGTGCAAAAGTATATAGCTCGATCGACGTGTAGAATTGCTTGATTTGTGCCTTTCATCAAACTAGGTGATATATTATAATTTTCAACACCCTTCCTAAAAAGAAAGCGACTCCGGACATTCTTTCATAGAACATTTTTTTCTTATTTTGATCACCAAAGACTATTTTATTCAAAATATTTCCACCGTTTCAGATGGAGATGTTGAGCACGCTCGCTTGGCCAGAGCTGCACAGAGGTGTAACAGTAAATCCTGCAGAGCTTCTTGCCTTTCGACTGGGTTCAATGAAGGGTTCTGCAACAACGACCTTTGCGAATGTACCACCTAATCTATATTCTCTAATACATATCGGGTGTAATATGCAAATAAAAATACTGTCAATAAAATCGTTTTGAAAACAATTCTATATATATCTAATCTGCTTCAATATTTGTTTTATTCCTATTGTTCGTCGTTCTAAATAAAGTATACAATTACAAGATATAAAGACACTTAACAAACCCTAAAACAGAAACAAGGATGAATTAAAAAATAACTAGGTATGTTCAAGAAAACAGTTCTTATATGATTTAAAAATCAAGGCTATTTCAATAAAACTAAAGCACCTACCTACATAAAATAACTGAAAAATATCTACGGGGTGTCTCAGGTGTATTCTGCCTGCGGTAATATCAATAATACAAAAACTGTTTCAAATAAAACTGGACCAAATCAAATTCTTTTTAGAAGAATATTGGATTATATAGGGTGTCCAAAGGGAATATCCTGTATAATATTGCATCTTTAAATGCCTCGTCGAATTTAAAGCCTACTTTGATAAACAAATATTGAGTATGTCATACATTGTTTCAGAATTATTTGAGGCTTATAAATGACGTTTGCATCATCCTTGAAAATATCAAATACAGGGTGTGGCGTGTATAATCTATAAAAATTAAACTACAGCTTCTTAACGATATTTGTAATAGAAAAGTCTTATATGAAAAAGTTTTATTTTTCGTAAATCAAAGTTCAATTATGGATCAAAATATTTTCTCTGGAACGGTCCTGTCCGTGTGCTGTACGATGAATTACATGCTGTAAACAAATCGCCGTTGAAAAATAGACTACTTCTCAGTTTTTGGGGAATTTTTCAATGCAAAAGTACAAACTAAGAAAAATAGATATTTAAAAAAAAACTGATATTTTCTTATAATAATTAAGTAATTACTATCTTAAATGCATTGTTGTTAATACAAGAGTTCCATTAAAATATGGAACAAAATGAAATAAAACTTACCATTTCTAGAGAAAATGTTGAAATTGATCCCCATTAGCGCGGATACAGACATGGCAACGACACACCCAATTTTGGAGAATATTTTCCCAAATTCCAGGTATTCCCCTAATTGTGTCAGCAGCTTCGAGTATACGGTTTCGCAATTTTTCCACCGTAACAATTGGAGTATTGTAAACCAATGAGTTCAAGTGACATTGGTCCAGTGGAGTTAGATCGGGTGACAGAAGTGGCCACGGCACAGGACAAAACGTCCAATCCATTGCTGAGGAAACATTTCATTCAAAAGTGTCATTACTTCTCGAGTACTATGTGGAGGAGCTCCATCGTGAAGATAAAACATGCGTGTCCGAACTTGCCACATCGTCCAATAATTCAGACAACCGGTTCTCCAAAGAGTCAACATATGTTGGTCCATTTAGTCGTCCTTCAAAGAAATAGGGACCCATTGGGGCCTATTATGCCAGGCCAAACATTTACCGAGAACCGATGTTAAAAATGAGTTTCCCTAATCGCGTGAGGATTTTCATCGGCCCATATATGCATATTATGGAAATTCTCTTAATCACGGCTAAATGTCGCCTTATCTGTTACACAAACATAAGGAGGATTGGCACATTGCCGTAAAAACCCTCTGCAAAAACGCATTCGTTGATCACAATCCGGGGGTAAAATCTGTTGAACTGGTTGCAGATGATAGGAGTGCTACATCTGGCGCCTTAATATGCGATGTACGGTACGAGATGAGGTTCCTACTTGTTGTGCGAGTCGTCGAGTACTAATTGTGGGATCTTCGTCAAGATTTTCTAACAATGCATCTTGAACATTAAGGTTCACTTGCTGACCAAGTCTTTCTCCTCAAGGGATAACACTTCCCGAATCTCGTAGCCGTTGAACGCACTGTAGGATTGTATTTCCACGTGGGGGGGTAACGTTGTGGCCATCGTTCCCGGTACAACTTAGTCGCCGCGGGCGCATTTTCTCTGGCTGCACCGTACACTAACGCCATATCGATACGTTCGGGAATAGTAAATGCATTGTTTTCTCGGTTCATTGTAAAACTAGTTTGTGCACAAACTAAAAAATTTAGCAAAGTAAGAAATAAGACTCGTTTTTAATGTAATCGGCACGCTATTCTTATTTTTTACTTCTTTATAAAAATTACACTGTCACTATCGTGGAATTACAAAATAAAAACTTTTGTCTGGAATCTTTCACTTTTTAACACTGATGAGTCGATGGACGATGCTTAATATTTAATATTTTATTTAATTAAGTGAATACAAAACCAGTAGACTGCACAAATTTTTTGACAATGTAACCTAACCTTCTTTTTGTATTACTATACTCGACGGCCAAAATTATAGATAGTGATTCATCGCTAGCTCTTGGACTAGTAAGGGGGATGAAGCGTGCCGGGAACGAAAATCCATTGTCGTGTCTGCGTAAAAGGCAACAAGATATAGAAAATATTGAAAAAACATAATAAAACATAACATCTAATATTTTTTACGGTTTGCTATACGGTACTTTGATCAATTTTAATTATTACAGCATTTTAAAACGTCCCAGTTGTGTTTTTTTAATTTATAAATTTATTATAGCCATGGAATTAGACCCCTCGTCTACGCTTATACTATGACGTTTCTCAGGTCGGGCAAATTAAGTCCGTTTACACCCACTAAAAAAGCATTTCCCTATTCCCTACCAAGTGCAATAGACAGAGATAAAATATAGATCGACGTTCAGTGTAACTCAGTCTATACACGATTATAGATTCTACCGATGTGCATGGCGAGCGGCACAAAGATAAATAATATTGAACCGTATAGAAATCATTTTATATTTTATACGCATTATGGTAATAGTGTTTTTATATTATGTATTAGTCACTCTTTATAATTTCGGCCGCCGAGTATAGAAACAAAAATTTTTCTATGCGCATAAAAAAAACGTGGGCGGGCTTAACTTTTGGCGGCACAATATGTTAAAAAAATTCGAAAATTGTCATATTTTTCTTCCTATTTAATTATGTATCTTTTCAAGAGTTGATTTTAGGCGAAAATGGAAGAGGAAAAAAATGTTTGTA